>NW_026067958.1:5918711-6002858 GCF_014885135.2 Alexandromys fortis | reverse complement strand
CTAAGGAAGTTGAGCATGACCTTAGGTGTCTTTTGGCCATTTGAACTTCTTCTGTTGAGAGATCTCTGTTCAGCTCAGTGCCCCATTTTATTGGGTTGATTAGCCTTTTACGGTCTAGTTTCTTGAGTTCTTTATATATTTTGGAGATCAGACCTTTGTCAGTTGCGGGGTTGGTGAAGATCTTCTCCCAGTCAGTGCCGTGAATTTTACCTCTTTATACTTCTTATAATGATATAATGGTTTTCTAGGGCTAGATATCATGGACACTAAATAAATATTTGTTCACTAGGTAAGTTATTTAGGAATGACTGCCTGTGGATGAAGAAGTGGTATGTGTGTGTGTGTGTGTGTGTGTGTGTGTACATTAAGTAACCAATGACACCCACTGAGATTTCTACCAAGCTTGGAAGCCCATGACTTATCTCCCTTTTCCTGACATTCGTCCTTGATTTATAGCAGTGACTCTGAAAAATGTATCATCTAGAAAACATCACCTTGAGCAGCATGGAGACTCATTCCAAAAGGAGTTAGATTCAAAGCTCACTCAGAGTCTTTCTTAAGAGTAAGAACAAGAGACTGCTAGGAAGTGGAGCTGAGCCCCATTATCAATGGCAGGACTCCAGATAAAACAAGCATCAATTCTCTGACTTTGCTGAAACACCATGGACACTGCCTCTTCTCAGCTCTGAGTTCGTAAGTTTCTTTGCAGGTTGTGAACTTTTACTGGTGTTTCTTTGCCTAAACTAGTTCATATTGTGTTTCATTGATTGCAGCCAGAGAACATTATTGTTAGCTTAGTATTGCTACCATAATGCTCCAAGGCAGAAGGTGGGTCACGACTAAGACAGGAGTCGGTTTTAAAGGTGAGTGATGGAATTAGGGAGTAGAACTGATGTTGGGAGAAGCAGACGCCATTTTGGGCAGGACTCACTGTGGTTTTGACTGAAATGGAGACACATGATTCCTAACATGCTGTGGGAGGGGACGCTACAGTCATTCCGGTGTGTGCAAACCCATTACCTCCAGAAAGGTTTACATGCATAAGACAAATTTCACTAGTTTTTTACTCTTGAAGCTCAGTAAACTGAATAAAAGTCTCATTCCCATTATTAAAAATAGGTGAACATTCTTATAGCTTATAACACTGGTGTCTATTGGGTCTCCAAAAGTAGTTGTTCTATATCATATTTCTACTAAAAGCAGTTTCTGCGAGAACAAAGATTCCTAGTGCAGACATTCTGGTATTATGGTCTTCAGATCTCAAGGGTGAGGCCTTCCAGGGTCAAATACAGTGCTTCAGGAATGATCTCCCAAGAATATCCTGGGACCTCATCTGTTAGCAGGAGTTCACACAGCAACTCCCACCCTATTAGATGTGTTCCTGTCATCTACCCATGGATTCCTTCCTTGTCTCATAAGTAGTTGAGGACAAGAATGATTTAGGATTGGGTTGTTTTTAAAACATTGTCTGTTCACTAAGGGTCCTCATTTAGCCCTTTTAGAGACTACAACACTTCATCAAGAGACTAGAGACCTGGCCCGGTTGATCTTCTGGGTGGTCAACTGTGCATGTTCCTGAAACCTGCTTCTTGGCAGGGACTCCCATTTCTTTCTTATGCTCATAGGACCTCCAAAGACATTCTCCCTTTTGTAATCTTGGGAAGTACTCATCAAGACCCGGCCTTGAGTGTGCTCCCACTGGGCACCCAAAAAGCTGTGCCAATCATTCCAATTTTCTGTATGTATCCAACTTACTTCTGAACTCACCTTCTATGTTATAAGTTCTTCAAACCGAGATTATAGTAATTTATCTTTGTCTGCTACACAAAAGACAAGGCAAATATTCAGTATTTTCTGCTACTTATTTTGATTCTTTCAGTTGCTAGGCAGATATCCTGAAAGGAAAAGCAGAGCAGTTTACATAGCTCTGTGATCTCTCTCTGTGTGTGCGTATGTGTGTGTATGTGTGTATTATAACTAGCATAGTATATATCTTATATATAGTATGTAATCTGTAGTTTATATAGTTCCTGTGCTCTTTAAAATGATAAATTTATATAAATAATATGTGTATTTATATATATGTATAAGCTATACATATACATAGCACATATGTTTTATTTATCACATTTATCTATCACCCCATTTCCGAAGCAGCTGTGTGCTACTTATACAGGAAAAACAACCAACACATTTTCCATTCACTTCCCCTTCTCTTTCTACTTTTCCTTTGATTGAGCATAGGGAGGCATGATCACCATGGTTCCTGTTTAGATAGAAACTGAAATGCTTCATCCTCCCTAGCTTGTTCTTGGCTGACAGGGTCCTTTTGTGATACAACCCTGAGAGAAGGACTGGGAGGGTGGATTCCTATGTCTGTTTGTGAGGTAAACTGAGGCAGAATGAAATTCCCACTCAGCCTCTGCCTCCCAGCATCAGATGTGGATGTGCAGCCTTGTTGATTCCATTCCTGTGTGCTGAGCCTTCCGGAGCTCATGAGTGTCATCTCTGCAGCAAAGACAGCTGCCCTGGTCTGTGTCAACTTGGGTCTTCTGTCTCAGGTGTCCTGGGCTCATTGGCTAATAGGCGATTATCTAGCTTGTCCCCTATGGGGCCCTGCTTAAATAGACTCTAATAAAGTTCTTATAAATGAGCCCATCAGAAAAAAAAAATCTGCTTACAATATACAGAACCCCATAGCTTTTCTTCTTTTTTGCCGAAAGTACATGGATCTAGTTGATGTTTTATATAAATAAAAACAAGACAAAAACAAAACAAACCCCTCAGTTTCTATGAGGAGCTTCTCAGGGTAGCAAACAGTCACACTCAGTAAATGGCCGAACTGGTTAAATAGCTAGCAATTTATTAGGAGGCAATTCTAATATTATGGGAAGGAACGACAAAGGGATGGGCAGAGGCCAGCCATTAGCAGCTCTGTGATAGATACCACTAGCAAGTGTATGGATGAAAAAAAAAGACACTCAAAACCAATGACAGGAAAAAAGAAGCATGATATATTAGCACCAAACAGAAAATTCCATCATTAATCTAGGGAGCACTGAAAGGGGCTTCAGAATTTCAGTTGTAGCTGTTTTGGATTCAGAGTGAGGCTAAGACAGAGAAGAAAGAAACAAACACAGGTTTTGCAGCTTCTTCAGCCCCCCAGTGCCATTACCACACACCTCTGCCCATCCCTTTGTCGTTATATCCACGGGTCGAGGAGCTTTGTGCATTGGACCTTTTCATAGGAAGAGAGTCTCTCATAATAAACCACCCCTGGCAGACAGAGCAGAGACAATCATTCAGAGTCAGAATTTAATCCCCACCCATATAAGGGTGTAGATAGCCCATGATAGACACTTTACCTGGCATTCCATCCATGTCTTCAAATAAAGTGAGCCTTGCAACTTTAATAAGCATTCATACAAAAGAACATCTTTCTTTACACCATTGCTGCTAAGTAGTAATTGGAGCCATCTGTTCTTCCCTGAACATAAACCGCACAGCCCAGCCAGCTGTGGAGAGGCAGGATGAAGAACGGCTTCTCTCACAAGATACATCTATGTGGTAAAGAGGGAGTGTAAACCTCACACGGCGGTTTAAATGAAGTTTATGATAAAATAACCCTAGACTTTACTACTGTAATCTTTCACCATCCTAAAAGAGGCCTAGAAGGAAATAGAACAAAGGATTTTACTGACAAGATTTCCTTTGGACGAAAGCCTGAATTGAGGAAAATCTTGGGTTCTAATGTCTCTCCCTCCACATAAGCGTGTATGTGTGCTAGTCAGCTTTTGGTCACCATTACAAGATTCCAGGATAAACATTAGGAGGAGGAGATGTTGATTTTGGTTTCGGGAGTTTCTGTGAGGACCACTGGGCTCTGCTGACTGGGGGCCTGTGGGGCACATGATGTCACTACAGGAGCCAGTGAGCTGGCCTTAGTCACCACTCAGAAGGAGAAAGAGACAGGAAAGGGTTTGGGTTCCAGTCTTGCTTCCAGGGCACAGCCTAACAGTTTATCTGCCTCCTCCTAGGTCCCATCTGTGACAGCTGGAAACAGTCTTTGACACAGGGGCCTTTGGAGAATATTCAAGTTCCAAACTATGGTATCATAGTTAAATTGTTGAGGGATTTACAGTTACTGTGTTTAAATGAATTTAATTTAACTTGAAAACTAATTTCCGGCCAACTATAGTAAGCTTTTAAGTTCCTTTTCCACAACCGGAAGCCTCCATTCTGACATTTCAATTAGGGTTACAAGCATTTCCCCTCACAAAAGTAGAAAGAGAGTTTCACGTAGGAAAGCGGCTGTCTGGCTATGGAGTATGCGTTTGTGCTCCTTAGTACATATGACAGAAGGGAAGGTGAGCTTGGGACAGCTCTGCCCTTCTGTTCAGAACTTCTTATGGTCCTTTGGAATTAGTTTTTTACTTTTTCTTCATTTTCCAGAATTTCATAAATGATTATTTTTTTCTTAAATGACACATGATCACATCTACCTCTCAGTAACCTCCTCAGAGTCCTCAGAAAGATCGCCCAGCATGGCCCCCTCCTGACTGCATGTCTTTTTGTTTTTTTAATACAGCAGCCAGATGGTGGTGGTGCACACCTTTAATCCCAGCACTCAGGAGGCAGAGGCTGGCAGATCTCTGTGAGTTGAGTTTCAGGACAGCCATGGCTACACAGAGAACCTTGTCTCAAAAAACAAAACAAGAAGAAATAAATATAACCTACCAAGTTCATTTTGTGCTACCCTCGTTTTTTTGTTGTTGTTGTATTTTTTTTTTTTTTTTGAGTGTGGGGATCACTGAAAATGAGAATCCTATCAAATACAAAACCAATATTTCTCTCCTAAAGATGTCAGCCTTGGCCAGAAAAGCTTCCTTTTGCAGAGGGCAACATTGAACAGAAAGATCCATAACTGGTCGAAATGATGAGATTCAGAGACCGAGTGTTCAGCCCAAGCAAGACACCTATATCACTGCACCCACTCAGGGAAGACTAGAGAGGAGGAAGAAAGAATGTAAGAGCCGAAGGATGGGGGGGGGGAGGGCTGTGGAAGCTGTCTCCTGGACATGACATGACTCCACACTTACGAACTCACCGCAGCCTGGTTACCTGTGCAAGATCTATTCAGCCAAAATATCAGCCAATATTGATTTGTCCATAGTTGGGATGGTTGTTCTCCAGATTCAACCTGGTACTGGGTAGTTATTTAGACTTTTTTTTTCTTCAGGTGTTGATGCTCTTTGCTGCTTTTGAGAAGAGTCATTCTTTTTACAAGGTGTGTCTACAGTTACATTGGATCGTGTTACTGTGAAAATCCAGCATAGACTGAGTGGCTTAGAAAGAGCGGAAATCTCTCTCTCCCCACTCTGGAGGCTGCTGGTTGAAATCAGGGTGCAGTATGGCCTGGCTCTGGGGATGAAGTCTGTTGAGTTCCACACCTCTCAATTCTCATGATGTCTGCATTTGACTGAGGATGGAGAAATCCCCCTGGAACCTCTTTCTTTTTATAACAGCACCAGTTCCTATTCACAAAGGCTTGCTTCCCATGACTGGATGCCTCCCAAAAGCCTGTCTCCAAATTTTCCCACATTGGGTGCTGATGGGTTCTGTTCCTAGGATATGGGGAGACACAATGTTTTGCTCTCACCAGAAGTTATGTCCCGCTGTAAGCACAGAAACCAGTAAACATTAAGCAAGCCACCATATTGTTGGCTCCACTGAGGGAAACACACACATTCTATGTTATTTTGCTTTGCATGGTGTCTCCCTGGCAGAAGCATGCTTTCGATCAGGTTTATAGTGATAGACACAATTTCCTCCTGTGGAGAGGACCTCAAACCCAATCAGAAAGTGATTGGTTGTGCTCATAGCAACCATGCTCCTATTGAAATGAGCACCTCGTGTTTGCCAGTTCAGTATCGTAGCGCTCTATTGGAGATAAGTTCTTGCTATGTAGCGCAGAGGAGCTTCAAGATTTATTATCCTTCTGTCTCGTTCTCCCAAGGACCACCACCTGCTTAACTTCTTGCTTCTACTTTTCTCCTTAGCTCCCTGTAACGTCCTGAGTGTTCTCCACTCATCATTACAACCGAGACTTCTGTCTTCAGGGATGACCTATGGAGCACTAGAAAAATGCTCCTGCTTAGAACCATTAGTCCTCTAGGGCTTCCTGTAAGAGGGAGGCCTTGCACCGAGGTCTGGTCCTTCCATGCAGCAGCACAAAATGAGGTTCATGTAAGATGAACGTGCACTTTGCTTCGGGCCTTGGGCATTCTTCTCATTTGAATATTCATTACCACCCTGAGTGTCAAATGCTAATTTTGTCCTTGTTTGACAGATGAGAGAGGTGAATTTGGAGAGCACAAGAGATCTATTCAGCTAATAAATGGCAGAGCGAGCTTTGAGCAAGTCAGGCTGGCTCCAGCTACAGAGTTGTCAGTTAGCTCACGAGAGGAATGAAAACACAGCCCACAGTTCTGACTTCTCTTGGCAGAAGCTTGTTTTCTAAGCCTGGGCAAAAGCAGCCCTTCCCATAACATATGCTATAGTTGTGTGTACTTGGCTAGGCAAGCTTCTGGGAAGGAAGTTAATAGGACTTGGTTCCTCAACAGGCATCAGGGGTCAAAGAAGGAGCCCTTGGCTTTCAGAATCAACATCTATAAATTTCTTGTTTCATCTCCATTTCTGAGCAGTTTATTCAAATGCAGGTTTGTTAACATGGTTGTTTGAATCCCTTTATGGCCAGACATGAAGGCAGGGACCTGTAATTCTAGCTCTCTGGAGAATAAGGCAGGAGGATCACTAGTTCAAAGCCAGCTTGGGATGCATAGTGAAGCCCTGCCTCAAGCCAAGCCAAGCCAAGCAAAGCAAAAACAAAACAAAACAAAACAAAAGCCAATCCCCTTTATTGTTATACAGAGGAGGAAAAAAAAACCCTCAGGCAGAAGACATCTTTCAAAATCTCATACACATTGGGGTAATATTGTTTTCACCGTGAAGGCAAACCCTCTTAGTGACTTAGAGTACTCCCACTGCCACAGGATGTGCTTGTGCCCTTCCACCAGAGAATGGAACGTTTCTCACAGGGCAGCAGTCCTCAAGGCATGGGTCAACACTCCTTTGGAAGGTCAAACCATCCTTTCACAGGGGTCACATAACAGATAGCTTGCATATCAGATATTTACATTATGATTCATAAGAGTAGCAAGGTTACAGCTAGGAGGTAGCAACAAAATACTTTTATGGTTGGGGGTCAGCACAACATGAGGAACTGCATTACAGGGCCGCAGCATTACAAAGGTTGAACCGCTGGTCTAGGGTGAAGAGGTGTATGCTCAGGGACAGCCTTGATTTCAGCTCCATCCCTGCCCACTGCTGCAGCTCCCACAGGGAACCTGGACAGCAAGACTCAAGAAAAGCAGCTTGAAAAGTCACCTCAAGTCCCAGCTTTCTTTGCATCATCAAAGGCAGACGCTAAAGCAGGTGTACTTCCTGAATGCCTGCTTTGGATCTTCCCCCGTGGCAGCAAATGCTGTCTACTGTGTGGACCTGTTTGGATCAAGGACAAAGGTTTTGCAACAGGAAATAAAAGGAGAATTACTGCTCTATTCAAGGGAGCCCACGAAGCACCTGCAGTCCTGAAATTCCCATCATTCCACAATAAACAAAAGATCAAAGAGACTTCTCACAGGTGTGTCAAGATCCCAGGGTCTCACCCATTTATCAAAAATTGATTCGAAAGGTATTTGCTTCTTTAAAACATCATGAAAGTTGTTAGGTCCTGGTATCTTTAAATGAGTCCCTGGGATGAGGGGATAAGAATAGCATTATTTTCCATTTCTAGGTGGAACCAGAGATAACGGTTGAGTATCATTTCAATAAAATGCAAACATTCAGGTATGAGGAATCCAGCACCAAGGGGTGCCCAGAATAGGCACACATTTGAACAGGAAAATGTTTCTATTGCTATTAGTTCTACTTCGGTTTTTATGAGACGAAGTCTTGCGCTTCTCCTTCTCAGCCTCCAGAGTTCTGGGCGTGGAGGCATGGGCTTCCATCCCTGCCCTGAGAATGAAACGACAGATCATTAGCTCCAGCGACAAACAGATCCCACCACTGTCCACACTCATTCAAAGCTACCAATTAGACTTGCAGCTGCTGGAGCCAGTTTAAACAGCTGTTATCTCAGGCTAGCCTGGAGGTCATTATGTAGCCCAGATTTGTTTCCAACTTGTAATTCTCTTGTTTGGCTTCACAAACAGTGGGGCAATAGATGTTTGTCACTGTCAAGAGCTACAGTTGTAGTCTCTTTCTTTCTTTCTTTCTTTCTTTCTTTCTTTCTTTCTTTCTTTCTTTCTTTCTTTCTTAAAAAAAACACTTTTTATTGTGATTTTTATTTTCTTTAGAAACATCCTTGAATATTCCTGTGGTTACATTTCTCCACCGAATGGGTTTTTTTTGTGTGACAATTTCACACATGAATAGGGTACGTTCTGATTTCTATGAACCCCCGTTCTCTCCACTCTCACTCTCATTCTTATTCCCTTTTTAGTAAGCCCCTAACACACAGCTGTGGGTTTGTTTTGATTTTTGTTTTTGTTTTTAATACACACTGGTGTAACTGGAGGTTTCTCTCCTGCCTTCCAGTTCCCAAATAACCACTCTGAGACTTAATATTAATCACAAACTGTTTGGCCTATTAGCTCAGGCTTATTCTTAAGTAGATCTTACAACTTAAATGAACCCATTTCTATTATTGTATATTTTACCAAGAGGCTTCTGTCTTGTTACCTCACATTTTACTTCCCCTGCGACTCTGCTTGTATCACCCTGACTCTGCCTTCTTTCTCCCTGTATCTTTTGGATTTCTTGCCTGACTCTATTCTGCCTGGCTATTGGCCAAATCAGCTTCTTTATTAACCAGTGGTAATGAAACATATTCATATCATATAGAGAGACATCCCACATTACACTGGGTTTAACCAGGAGTCTCTCAGTTGAGACTAGTGGACTCCTTAGTGTTTACACAGCTAATGACAACTACTTCTACCTCAGAATGAATCAGTACCCAATTCAGGGAGAGGTATAGAAAATTCAAGCTGAAACTGAGTCGGAAGCTCCCTCCCTGCTGGCTAGCTTTTGGAGTGCCAAAAGATGCTATATGGGTTGCTGGGGACAAAGGGCATTAACAGTGTTACCCACTTTTGAACTACAGTACCAATCTGCCAAGCAAGCTGTGCCAACTGGAGCAATAGTCGTACAAACACTCTAGGGACAACCACCAGCTCTCTGATTGGATTTGAGTCTCGATCTGTGAAGGATTAAAGCATGGGCCATAAACCCAATCAAAAGACTTTGGCCCAGGAGCCCTTAAGCCCTAGGAGTGAAGGGACTTCTGTTGTTTAGTTAAATTATCATGGTGCCAAGCTTATTTTGTGGGGTGAGGTTGTTTGTTTGGTTTGGTTTTGTTTTTTGTGAGACAGGATTTATTGGTGCAATAGCTCTGGCTATCCCAGAACTTGCTTTGTAGACCAGACTAGAGTTGAACTCACTGTCTCTGCCTCCTGAGTGCTGGGTCTAAAGGTGTGCACCACCACTGCCCACTGTAAGCTATCTTATACTTTTGTTTATACCCATAAGTAAATGTGACTCCTATAGGTAGAGAAGCCTCTTCGCAATGAACAGTGTGAATGCAGGGATGCATGGCTGGGCAAGTCTAAGAGGAACGTTTATACCACCCTTTTAAGGCTCATGAGTAATCATGTAACAACACACAAATTGTATTCATTTAAACACTGCCTGGCCCATTATATCTAGCCTCTTCTTGGCTAACTAATAATAATAACTAATAATAAATAATAACTAATAATCTGTGTAGTACCACGAGGTGGCAGCTTACCGGGAAAGATTCAGCATGTCTGACCTGGTGGTTGGCTTCATGACATCTGACCAACTATGCTTTCTTTCTCCCAGCATTCTGTTCTATCTACTCCACCTATCTAAATCCCGCCCTATCAAAAAGCCAAGGCAGTTTCTTTATTAACCAATGAGAGTAACACATAGACAGATGACCCTCCTCCATCATACCTTAGAACCACAGTGTGCAGTGTCTTCAGCAATAGGGTCTTATCAACTAGTTTGCTGGCAACCAGGAAGAATGGAAAGCCCCTGTATTACTTGGGAGCTATTAGGGCACTTCTCACCAACAGCTCATGAGGAGGTATTTCACACCTGGTGCTGGGGTTTTGTTTAATATCTGTTGGATTTCAGGATTTCACAGATGTCTTCATTCTGACTGTCATTTTGACTTGTTCTTTAAGAGGTTTATAGAAGAGTAAGTTTCTATATGGCTTGTTTTGTGTATCTTTAGTTTTAGTTTAACTCTTCCTCCCTTTCTCCTTGTCACCCATATTCCCTGCTTAAACTTTCCACCCTCAAAATTCCCTTTCTCTGTTTCCTATGACCTGTGTTCTGCTATTTCTCTTTCCTTAAGACATCCCACTCTCAATTGCTCTTTTCTAGCTTTCTAACTCTTATAGTTATGTTGAATAAAACACATAAATCTACACATTTGAACTGCTCCTGATACCTATCATTTGTTGATTTTCTAGTGTCTGTTTTCTTGGTCTCTGCTTAGTCTCTAAATTAACATTGTTTAATTTTTCTGCTCTGATCTCTTTCATATGCTTATCTCTTCAGTCTAAAATATTCCATCCAGTATCTTCTATACGGTTGGCTTGGTAGCCATGTATTCCTGTAGACTGCACTTATCTAGGAACGTTTTTCTTTCTACTTCAATTATGATGGATAGTTCTGTTGGATATAGTAATCAAGGTTAGCATCTGTGGTCCTTCGCAACTGGAAGTACACAATTTCTGTCTTTCTGACTTCATCAAATGTTATTCTAATAGAACCTTCTTTATATGAGACTCTATCCTTCTCTCTTGCAGCTTTCAATATTTCTTTGTTCTGACCATCATACAACATGAGGAAATCTCTTTTCTGATCTTGTCTATTTGGTGTTGGGTATGCCTCTTGTACTTAGATGGGCATCACTTTCTTTAGATTTGGAGATTTTCCTATGGTTTTAGTGAAAATATTTTCTGTGACTTTGATCTGGATTTATTCTCCTTCTTCTATAAACATAATATTTGTAGGTTTGTTTTTTATAGTGTCTTAAATCTGTTTGATTTTAATTTATTGTTTTATTAGACTAAGTGCTCCAGTTCCTCTACCTGTCTTTAAGTCCTGGTGGTTCATCTTCCTGTCCACTGGTGAAGATTTTTGTGGTGGAGTGATGTTGCGGGAGGTCCTTCCGCCCCTCCAACCAATAGCTGCTGTGATACCAGCCCATTGGGGCGTGGTCTCTCTCCCTTTAAAAAAGCGGCTATTTCCTCTGCTCGCTCTCTTCACTTCCTGCTCCGCAGGAGACTAGACTCCCTTCCTGATTGTGCAGATGGCTGTTGTCTGAGACGGTGATCTGTAAGTTTTCCCCTTTAAATAAATAACACCCTATTAATCATAACTCTAAACTGGTGTGGCCTTGTTCGTGACTTACACCTTCAGAGTGAGTTGAGAAAGGATTTCTCTGTAGCTTTGGAACCTGATCTGGCATTTGCTTGGTAGACAAGACTGGCCTCGAACTCAGAGAAATCTACCTATCTCTGACTCCTAAGTGCTGGGATTAAAGGTGTGCACCACCACTGCCTGACTTTCACTGAGCTTTTTATTTCAAGTTTTATTTTGGTTTGTGTTTTCTTTAATATTTCAATCTCTTTATTGAATTTTATTGTTATAGCCTAAATTGTCATCCTTGTTTTATATATTTTTTAAATCTTCATTCTGGCTTTTTTATGTTCTCTTTGTGTTCCTTTGGCATATATAATTGTTCTTTTGATTTCATTGTTTTAAGTGTCATTCCAGTTGCTTTCATTGGAAATCATTACTATGGGCTTAAAGATTCTGAAGGAGATGCATTGGCTTGGTTTTTCCTTTCATTGTGTTTTTAGAAGAGGACCTGGGCAGAATTAGGTTGTTGGTCATAGGTCTGGCCTACATTTGTGGAGTGGGTATTTGTGTCTCTGCCTTTAGTTTTGTGAGTTTGACAAGTGAAGAAGGACGCTAAAAAGAAATCCCACGCAGAATTGAGTATAATAAAGGGTTATTTACTTAGGGGTAGACTCACAGATCACAGTCCTTTGCTCAAATGGGGAACAGCAACTGGATCTCCCAGCCAGAAAAGAGGCCGGATGCACGCTCTACATTGGCATATATAGTATAAGGGGCCACACCCAAGTAGGCGGGTAACTTAAAGGCTATTGGCTGTAGGAATTCCTACAGCAGATAAGTTTTATGTCAGATAATGCCCAAAGTCCAGTTTTAGGGCCACTTGGTGCTGATCTCTGAGTTGGGCAGCAGAAGCACTTGTATCTTAGCTAAGGAAAGGCACAGCTTCTGGCCTCACCAGCAGACGCAGTGGAGAGAAAGCAGGTTCTCTTTGCAGTTCCTCAGAAACTGAGGGTAGAATGCTGGAAAGAATTGAGGTTGAGAACTCCCAGTGGGACATTTAGGTACTAAGCACAGGTCCTCAGATAATGGCACTGTGGTCTCAGAGAAAGGGAGGTTTGAGAAGCTCCCATGGAACAGGCAAGGCAGTGATGCGGGTCTTCATTTGGGCAGCACTAGGGTCCCGGCACTAGCACATGAATATGACTTATGGAGGCAGTAAGGACTCAGTTCAGGCCCTCAGAGGGTGATGTCAAGAGGGAGTGAGTGACTCCACACAGATATCCTGATGGCAGAGAGAGTGAGCAGGAGGAGTGAGGTATGGGGGCCTTTAACCCGACAGGTGCTTGAGGGAGGTTCAAGTGGGCCCAGAGCAGAAGAAATATGAGTTGGAAGTGGGATGTCGGGGACCTCTTATCTGTCTAGCCTGAATGAACACGCTCCTAAACTTGTATGTTGAGCCATGTCTCAAGGACTCCCTCCTAGGACATATTCCCTTAGCCCTCAGCTATGGAAGCTCAGGAACATTAGCAGACTTAGTTAAGATGACATCAAACATCAGGAAAAGATGCACAAAGCATGGGTGGAGTGACTGTTCACTGTAGGGTACCACAGGAGAGGATGGAGAGTTTTGCTAGGGCTCTCTGTGTTGTAGATAAGGTGCATAAGACAGATCAATAGGACAGGTAGGCAATCTACATGAGTAAGTAGAAGACAACCTGAAGCCCGGTTTCCGGATTGAACTTTTTTAAGTGAGCATTCACTGAACTCCCTGATCAAGAGTCAGCCGTGAAGGAGCTCAGTGGAGTTTGGGTGTGTAAGGATGTGACTTACAGAGTTCACATAAAGTTAACAGTGGTGTGCCTCAAGATTCATTATTGCTTATTGGATGCTGTGTTAGTTTCTTTTCTCGCAGCTGTGACACAGTGCCTGGCAAATGCCATTTGAGGAAGCTCGGATATGGTTTGAAGGAGCACCGTCCTCTGTGCAGGGAAAGTGTGGCAGCAGGATGAGGAGCAGCTGGCCACATCACACCTGTGGTCAGGAGGAAGAGAGACATGAATATTGGTGCTCACCTCTCTTTTTCCTCTTACGGTTTTTGTTCAGTCTAGGATCCCTGCCTGTGGCATGACATCATCCATATTTAGGGTGGGTCTTCCATCTTCAGCTAAGCATCTCTGAAAATGCTCTCACAGACACACCTAAAGGTGATCCAATCAAGTTGATGATGAAGATTAGTCAGCACAAATATCAAGAGCCATCCTCAGGGACATACATACATTCAACTTAACCAACATGAAAACTTTATGAGGAAAGCTGCTGGTGTAAAAGTGGGTAACAAAATCAAAGAGGCTTGGGGATGTTTGTGGAATATTCCAGAGGGTCAGCGATGGGGTTCAGGTAATCTGGCTACAGAACCTGCATTCTTACTACTCCTGAGATACTCTCACTCATCCCAAAAAGGAGTGGGAAATTCTTCTTGGGTGATAATAATGGCAGAATTATGTGTCTCTGCTATTTGAGAGTCCTTATCTTTTACACATTCACAAAAACATAATTTGCTGTTGAGGATAAAGTAGTGTAGAGAAATAGATTAAATAAGATTTGGCCTCTACAAACAGTAAAGGTTGAAGGCTACATGGAACTTTGTTATTTTGTTTTTCTCATTTTCTGCTTATATGATTCTTTTACAATAAAATATTTTTCATGGATTGTTTCTGTTTGAAGGAGAAACTAGAGTTTGGGCAAAGGTATCCTCTAGATGTGTCAGTAGAGGGTGATAGCAGAAATAAGACTGAAAGACAAAGTCACTAAAAATGACCTCTGCCACATGGTAGCGTGCAGAATGACCATGCACAGACTAGATGTGTCCACATTTACACATTTATTTGGGTTTAGAGCGAAAACACAGGTAAAATACTTTGTTCATACACAAGTTTATATTTGGTAGGAAGAACAGTTGCCACATATCTGTATATTTTATTTTTATTTTTATTTTTATTCTGTCTTTAGTAATGGAGGGTGCTGGGGAAATGTTGACATTATTCAGAAACACCACTTGGTAACAAGATCTTGGCACACGCAACTAGTTAATACACAGCGTTTGCACTTAGCACTTGAAAACAGAAAAGCACGTGCAAGACGATACCTGGTTTGATGTCTTTGATTCTTTGTCCCGCTACTATATTTACACCTGTGCTTCCTTTGTTCACACTCTGTGGAGCAGCACCTACTCCCAGTCCCCATGGAGTCAACACCCGCGGTATCAGCTTGTGACACTCTGTAATTGGTTTCTCTAACCTTAGAGATGAAACGGTGTTCACTTTGCGTTTTGTGTGCAATTACACAATCCTCAAAGGGATTTCTTAGGGTGGGGCTTAGCTGAGGCTATGTTCTCTATAACAGCTGATGGAGAGGGCACACAGCTTGGAAGGCATGAGAGGGTGAGAACTGGGACAGATGCAAATGTAGTTCTCATAGTCTCAAAGGTCAAAGTTCAATAGAGCTACCACATAGAAGAAGACATACTGATAATTGTGCAAGCTTTTACAGCAACAATGTTAATTTGCAACACCACACAATTCAATATAAAGTGCACAACCCCAATCTGAGGTGACAAGACTGTACTAACAATGTACTAAAGGCAATACACACACACACTTACATACACACATACACACACACAAATTTTTTCTTTACTCAAATCCTGTGACAGTACATGAACTCTATTCCATTTAGAGATCTCAGATAAACACACGCTGCACTTTTTTCAAGTATTTTAAATAATAAATAAAATATTGCTGTGTAAATAAAAATGGCCGTATCAGTTCTGATTAAAGCTGAAACCAATGCTTTTTAAATGAAAAAAAAAAAAAAAAAAACAATAGGTCACAGATAAAGAAAGACCTTTGGCACTGGGAATTTGGACCAATGTTCAAAACCATCTCCTTCTATTATTCTTTTTTCTTCCTATTGTCCCTCCTTTTCTCTCAAGTGGATGGCAGATATAATTAAAAGATTGGGACCTGCTAAGTTTGCATTTGCTTCCTTCTCTAGAATACAAGGCCTGTCTGTCATCTTGTCAAACTAGAAACCAGCTTGTGCTAGCTACCAAGTCTGTCCCCCAAGGGCTAAGTTTCTCTTAATCACGACACTAGAGCTTGCTGCCTTCTCTAAGAGGGACAAAGGGTTTGATAGATGACTGTCTCTTCCTGTGAAATGAGATCTTTGGCCCAAGGCTGAAGATGGATAGGCAGCTGTTGGTTAGCTCTCCGCAGCCAGTATATAGAAAGGAAAAGCAAGCTTGCCCATTAGAAGGCACCTACCATGGGAGGCTCTTCCTTTATTAACTCATGCACAGGGGGTTTTCACTTCAGTGCTCCAAGGAATCCATTGGCTTTCTAGACAGCAAGTGCCTGAAGCCATATTCATACCAAGGACCAGTAGGTTTGCACAGCCTGATCAAATGAAGTCTGGGGCTAAGTCATGAAGATCTGGGATAGTTAAGGACAGGGCCTTCTTTGTTCCTGTGGTCTTTCTGAGTTTTGAAATGCCCATCCATAAGGAGTGGCAGGATGCTTCCAGACCTGTACCCGCCATTTGCACGTAAAAGGCCTTAGTTGTGCCAGCGCTTAGGTCTGTTCCTATGTGACTCTAAAGTTATCATGGGAGCTGTGGGTAGCTCTCCATAGAGTTGGCAGGGGAAGAAATTTACTTTTAAAATATTATTTTGAGTTTTAGTGATCTCTGCATATTCTGGTCACTGTGGATCTTGATGGGAGGCAGATAAAAGATCTGAAGCTGCTTGCACGAGGAACTCATTTTCAGGAAAGAAACAGCCACATGGGACTTAAATCGTTATCGAGGATCTGGAGGTAGGGAGTCTAGCAGGAGAGGTGTAGAAGTGTGGGATGAAGAAGGGATTCGAACAAGAGCATATACTCGATGCAAATAACCCTTTCTCCAGAAAACAGCAAAATGGCATTTGGGATGAAGCCACTGTTGTCACACAGAGGTCTTCTCTCCCGTGGCTGGGCTTGATATTCTGAGCTCATCACACATTCAGTGCTACGCACCCCCTGCTTGGGCTGATTAGGTTTTATTTTTAGCTTATTTTCCTAATTAATCCAAATGATCTAATAAAAGAATATGGTTTGAAAAGACACTTCAAGAACTAATATCAACCTTCTGTTCAAAGCAGGCTACTTGGGAAAGTAGAATGGCCATGCTCGCCTGGATCCGTGACCAGGCAGGGATTATAGGGCGGGTCTTCCAGGACCAGTGTGTATGAATCCCAAACAGGAAGAGGGTCTTCATTGTTGGTCTGATCTATTGTTTCAGGAAGTTTCATAGGGGTTGTGTGTGTGTGTGTGTTTGTTTTGAAATACTATCTTTAGAGATATGATAAGCCATAATATATACTAAAGTAAGTTACTACACTTTTAAAGAATTTGGTGGGTTTCTATGTTAAAATTACCTTGCTAAAGTGTTTTATTGTGCCTCCGTGAAAAGAAAGAGAGAGAGAAAAAATAAAGAAATAAATCTGGCTTAGGTTTCATATCTGCCCCTGCAGTTTGTATAACCCATATAAAATAAAATCTATATGTTACAAAATAGGATTTCTTTTAATATATATTTTTTCTTTTTGTAAAATTATATGTATTTAAATACATTTGAAATGTTGCTATAGGTAAATTAGAAATTTTTTCTAATACTATGAAAAAGGCGAGAGTTTTTATTATCAGTATACACTTTATATACTTTGTCCTTTGTCGGTACCCCAAGAATCTTTTATGATTCAAGGGTGATTCGGCACTATTCAATACTACTGCTCTGAGGGGAAAATAAAGTTGGATTAGCATACTATATTAAAAGGGAAGTACTTATAACAACGTTATGCTTTCTCTTACTGATTAGAACATATAGCCTTTGTCACCAATTATTAGAGAGGTATTCTAAACTTAAGAGAGGATTTTTAAAAGGAGCAATGTCTCTTTTTTGTTTGTTTGCTTTGATTTTTTTTTAACTGTACTCTACTGTGACACCACAATATAGAAATAGTTGTACTTTGGAACAAACTACAAATACATTTACACAGTGTGACAACTTAGCTGTCTACCTAGATAGAGAATTGAAACAGTTTGATGAGGGAGGTGATTACAAATCCTGTCCCAGGCGTTCGATTTCCTCAATGAGAAAGTCGATGTCTTGGTGAGTCGCCGCAGGGTTGGAGATGACCATGCGGAAGAAGTTGACCTTGTCTCCCAGGGGCTGGTAGCTGACCATAGTGGTTCCGAACTCCATCATTCTGGCTTTGATCACTGGCGCCACCTGTCGGAGAGACCACCACATCAGTGCAAAGGCTGGACCTCCCTTAGGTTAGCAACCCCCTAGCTAGTTTGGTTTTTAACTAAACAGGACCACAGTTTTCTCTTGAAGGAATTTCTTCAAGTTTTCATGGACTCGGAGAATAAAAACAGCTTAAAACATTAAAAACCCTAAATATGATTAGAGTAACACACAGTAGGCTAACAGGCACTCTCCACGTTGATTGTCTAGTTAGTGTTTGGAGGGAATGGGAAGAACCCGGTCCTGGCCCCGTCTGGAGAGAGTTTCACACCGGAAAATATGAAGCCATTGCAAAGAAAGCATTTTTCACAGAATTATTATGAGGGATAGTATCAAGTGATGGATAAATGTCATAGACCTCTGAGGGGCTGGGCAGGTGACTCTGTCGGGTGAGTTCACTTGCTTAAAAACACAAGGATTTGTGTTCCTCTAGCAACCATGAAACAAAGCCAGGAGCGGTCCACATATTGTAACACCAATGCTGTGGGGAGAAGAGGGGCTGGTCCTGAGGTTCACTGGCCAGCCTAGCTGAAACACTAAGTTTCAAGTTCTGCAGAAGACCATGTATCAAGAGAACAAGGCCAGAGCCATAGAGGAAGACACCCAGAACACTCCTCTGGCCTCCCCAGTTTCTTTATATTCTCTTTACAAATTGCTTCCGCTTATAAGTATTTTGTTTTAATTATATGAAGAATTATCTGGGAGTAAAAAGCTGAGTCCACACGACTTCATATACAGAAGACTATCTCAGACAAGATCACAGTATTTATGTTAGACTGTTCCCTGCAGCTTCATGGCTTCCTTTGGCTGTGTCAAATTGAGTTCATGCTCCCTGGCTTGGCACAAAGGCCTTTTGTCATCAGCTCCAAGGATTCATCTTCAATTGCTCACCAAAATAATCTACAGCTCTGGCAAGAGCAATTTATTAAAGATCCCTTGAAACGTCTACATTTTGGTCATTTCACGCCTGTCATCAGTCTGCCTGTGGTGTGCTCTCTAGGGCTCTGCTTGCTGAGTGCCCAGCAGGACCCCCCAGTGCTGCAAGAGCTGCAAGCCCTTTCCTGCTGCCATCATCTTCCTCTCCAACTTGTAACTACATGGCCTTTCCCCACCGAGTCTAACAATATCCTCATTTCTTAATTGACCTTTCGCTGATGAACAAATACATTTTCTCTTTCTACCTCACCTGTAAGGTCCTGGAAGCTAGGTGTGGCCCTTTGTATTCCTTTGTTCCCTAGCTCAGTTCAGGGAGGTGCAGAGGGCTTTCTGAATTCTAGCTACTACGGCAGTAGCATGGGAAGGACAGCTCTTTCAGACAAGACACACCTTCCAGTTGCATCTGCACAGATGCATGATCTGTCCATGTGCATTTGCTACTGGAGTCTGTAAGTATACAATCTGATCTGTGATGTTCATAACAAAGATACAGCCATAAATGAGACGCCAGACAGGCTTTCAACTCATGTGGGATGTACACGGTCAGAAATGGAGTTGAAAATGGGGACTATCACTTACATCACAGCAAGTCTATTTATAATTAAATACACATTTGTTTCTTCCTAAGGGGGTAGTATTCATGAAATAACACACAATTATCATAGAAAGGTATTTTTACTATATGTTGTAAAGCTCTTGTGTTTAAAACAGAATCGTAAGAAATGAAATGGGGAAGTAGAACAGTCATCCAAGAGACATTTGCCAAAAACGTCTCAGTTTTGGACCTTTGCAAAGTCCCCTCAAGTACGCGCTCAAATTGCTCCCTTTCCAATTTGCTACTAAACCCATTTGTTGGCCTTTTGAAAATCATCAGTTAGTGGAGGACTATAGAAACCGATACAAGTGATGCAGGTAATGATGAAGAGTTGCTGGGCACGGTGGATCACACCTTTAAATCCCAGCATTTGGGAGGCAGAGCCAGGTGGATCTCTCTCTGTGACTTCTAGGCCAGCCAGGGCTACAGAGTGAGCCCCTGTCTTGAAACAACAGCAACAAAACAACAAAAGAATAAGTAGAAGAGAGGCTAGAGTGTGGCTCCCAGGCGGGCAACTTGCCAGGCATGCATGAACTCCTGGTCCATCCCTAGAGCAGCAACAACAGGAAAGAAGATGATGACGATGGAAGAGAGGACACAGAAGCAGGGAGGTGGTCAAAGAGCAGCCCATCTGGGCAGCCGGAAGTGTACCTTCCAGATCCTCATTGTAACACCCTCATGGAGGTGTGAACACTTGCTATTAGTAATAACCACTTGTGTTATCTAAATATTTCTTCCCTACCAGTTAACCCTTGGGAAAGGCTCATGAGCCACCATTAAGTTTGATTAATGTTCCCTTTCTGTACACAAGAGAGTTTGTGCAAAGTGCTTACTGGAGACAGAGCATCGTGTCACCTTAACTTTCTATGTTGTGATCCTAATCCCCAGTTAGGGGATGGGGCTCTTGAGAGGCTCTGCCTTATGAATTAGTGACTTATATATGAGACCCTGGAAAGGTGTTTTTCTTTCATTCTTTCTGCCAGAGGAGGGTACAGTAAAACAGGTTGTCAATAAACCAGGAAGTGAGGCCTCAGCGGATATGGAATCTGTTGGCTTCTTGATCACAGATTCCCCAGCCCCCAGAACTGTAGGGAATTAATTCTTATTGTCTATAAGCCACCTAACCTGCAGTAGCCCATTATATTGAAAACCCACATCTCAGTACTTTAGCACAACAAGTGACTTTTGGGTGGGTTCTTGCTCTTGTCTTGTCCAGAATTTAACTTGGCTTTCTTTCCAACATGCAGGTGCACACATGGGAATATGCACACACATGTACATTTGCATGCACATGTGAACATGTACCCTCATATACAACACCCACTGACAAATAAAAAAAAAGTCTACCACATACAAGTTTCATTCTGTGGAGGAAGGCGGTGCTGGATTGCTAAAGGGCAGATGTTAACATCTATAAGCTTTCGTAAGGAGTTTTCATCTGCAGGTATCCTAGTCTTCCTGTTACATACAGGGAATTGTTCCCAGAAGGTCAGTAAGGTAAGGTGAGATTCTTAGCAGTGGGGAGTACACGTCTGCCTATCCTGGCTGTGCCTCCAACCTCCTCTAGACACTGAAGAAAAGAATGTAGAGCAGATAACCTTCTGAAGTTCAAATACACACACACACACACACACACACACACACACACACACACACACATACATACTAGGGGTGGTCCTACAGCACCCTGATGCTATACACCAAAAAACAAACTTCACCCATGTGTAGATGTTGGGAGAGATTAAAGGTTTAAAAAAGTACCTCCTGACAAAGGAGACTGCGAAGCTCTTTAGGCTCAGACCTACTGGCAATTTGGGGGAAATTTCATTTCTCCCTGTCATTCAGTACTATGGGATGGCAACAGTGCGTGGCCACGTCAGCTCACACTTGCTGCCAGGAGACTTCAAGTGACCTAAAACCTGATAAATGCTGAGCCTGGGGCACAATGCACACTGTAAATGGTAGCTGTTAATGTTATTGATCCTTCCCCTGGGTAGCCTTGGCCTTGATATCTCAAGAGGGCTTGCAGCAGCCTTTTTCCTCTTGATCATTTCATCAAATCTCTTTTGTGCTTGTAACTGAGTATCTGTTTTCCTTCAAAAATCACGAACCTTTGAGGGCAGTTCTTGGTGCTTTCTGAATGTCAGTAGAGATTATCACCCAATCAATTATTTTAAGACATCATAAACTCTCTCTCTAGGAACAAGCAAATGGAATTGTGAAAAGTCAGGAAATATGGACTTCACACATCCTGGGTCTGTGGAGCCCACAGAGGGGATTGGTACTGGCATTCCTCATAAAGATGCTTCATGTGTCTTACATCTAGCAAAAAAAACTCCAGCATATACCTTTGAGAGGCGGCTCATTCTTTCTTCGTTGTCTTCCAGAACACGCAGACTGGGAGGCACATACCAGAAGCATACATTTGTGTGCTGAGGCTACAAAGAAGAAAGAAAGAAGGATTCAGACCCAGTCTAAAATTCCAAGAATGGTTCAAATGCACTTATTCTTCAGGCTCAGAAGATAATTCCTGTATTTGAATGAGTAATTGCCTTTGGAGCGTCTCACTTTCACATTCTGTAGGATTATTTGTGAGTCCGATCTTTATTCCAGCTCAGAGGAGCCATCCCGCCATCTATGGCTTCCCCTTGTAATGGTCCCACTTAGCTAGACAGCACATTACTGGCCTCAGAAAACGCCAGAGGTAAAGAGTGGCATTGAAGATGCTGGGATCAACAATGGGGACTCTGGAAATGTGAGCACGTACCTTCCCATCAAACACCATTTCATAGCCTTCTCGGTTTTTTATGATATTGTATAAATACTCTGCCAGCTCCAAACACTTGTCAATGTGTGCTTCAAACCCAGTGGTCCCCTGTGAAAGAGAAGGAAAAGTGGGTGTGTGGGTCACTCTCAGCTGGAAATGGCGGAATGATTTGAGTTCTCTGGAGACTGGTGGTCAGCCTGCCCTCTCCAGCTCTGCTGCGCTGAGATGAGACTGCTCCGGGAGGCTTCTCTGCTGACTGGCTCCCGTTTAACCCCCACCCCCCAGGTGCATTTCTTCCTTTTCATTACTGGGGCCCACAGCTGATTCCTTTTGTTGCCAGGGTTTAATTCCCCAGACAATTATTTTGATTACTCAAGGGGAAAATTTGCCTCTGCAGCTCATAGATGCAATCATGGAAGTCATTAATAACAGAAGGGCTGGGCTAGTCTTTTTCTGTAGACAAGAAGGGTTGTCAGGGACCCCCCACATGGCTGCTTGGCCCCCACTTCTGTTGTAAATTAGCCATCCCGAACTCTCTGTATGCCTCAGTAAGAACAAACGGGCACTCACTGAATGCCAGTTGATCTTAGGAAGCCTGTTATTCCGCCTAGCTTTCCGGTGTTGTCCTTTGTGATGATGTGTGACTCATGTGTCAGGTGACACGTGAGCGAGCTCATGGGTGAGGATGCCACTGACGTCCTTTACTTCTGAGCTCCGGAAACCCTGGGTCTGGACTTAGGAAGCACAGCACAACAGCCTTGGACTGGCGCTAGTTACCCAATGTCTGGGCACACTAAAGAACTGATTTCCAAAATGCTTTGTCTCCTTCGGTGCCTGTACTCAGTAAGGGTACACGGAAATTTCAGAAAACCAGTTAATGCTCTTGGAACTGGAATGCCACCTACCCCAGCGTGGAACCAGAGGAAGAAGCTCTCAGTATAATGGAGATAAGATGGCTATGCATTCCCCTTTTATTCAGGGCCTTATCGTCCCCCAAAGGGAAGCCCCAACACAGACCACGTAAAGAATGTTCCAGGTCCTAATCCCTGAGAGGGGAGAATGTAAGAAATATCAGGGGTGGGTCAAACCGCAAGAGTAGGCCAACCCTTGAGAACGAAGTGAAGGAGGCCACTTTTCCCAGCCTTGAAATAGAAGACCTCAGAGAGAGGTGAAACAGGGAAGGTCACCAGCTGTATTACTTAAGAGCTTTTGCTATTTGTTACACAAAGCTTCAAATGTCTGAACATCCAAATGGAAAAATTTTCCATTTCACTTCCAACTTCAAGCTTCACTTTTTTTTCAAGGTGAAATGATAAGAGTTATCAAAATAATAAGTGCAGTCCCTCACCTAGACCAGAAGCAGAAATAATTATCTCATCTGAAGCTCCCTAGCCGTGCCTGTCGCGGGAGTCAACCTTTCCCTGCAAGAACCACCCTAGAAAATGTGGCTCCGACGATTACATGGTTGTGAGACAAGATCCAGCTCTGAAGACAGGCTGATCTCAAACCTACCCCAGTCCTCTTGCCTTAGCTTACTGCGTGTATGACGACCTTTCTTTCGTGTGAATTGAGAGGATAGCCAAAATTAAACTAAGGTCACAAAGCAAAGCCAAAATGTCCCCGAAAAGCTATGAAGGTGGGATTTGGTCTTTGGTTTGGGGGGTGGCGAGATAAGAAAGGGCAGAGGGACAAGTGCGGCTAGGATGCATTATATGATAAAATATAGTCTCTGACCTTTGCTGACTCCTTACATTTAACATGTCTGCCTTCAGAAGGCCGAGAAGAGGCCCACCTGTACTGTACCAACAGCTTCAGAGAGTACTGGGAAAGGAAGGATCACCTCTAGAAGAATTTTGAGACACACAGAACCCTACACAAAGGACTCGGAACTTCTAGAGTTTTTTAAAAAAAAATGTTTTCTCATTGGGAGTTATCCCTTGAAGAGTCCAAGACAAGCAATCATGGTAGGCATTTTCCACTCCCATTTCCTTCTATTAACACACAAATCTACGCAGGCAATCGATCAGTCATCAAGGTGGATCATCAATCAAGATGGAGAGGATGGCACAAAATAAGCCAAATAACAATGAGGATGACAACAGTAAGAGGTACCGCTTGAAAAAATATTGTGCTCTGCCAGACACATCAAATGGGGTTTTGAGTTGAGAGCTGGAGAAACCACTGGACTGGAGAAGGGACAAAGGATGGGTCTAGCTGTGCTCCTGCCCATGGAGAATGTGGGTATGCAGATATGGGATCAAAGAGAACTCCCCAAGTGATTTTCCATCTAGCAATCACTTCACAGGCTTCCTTTTCCGTGGTCGTCACTCAGCTGGCCTGTACTCACCTTTGCTCTCCACATGAGCCAGAGTTTAAAGACATCAACGTGGCGCCCACACTGCAAGGCCTTGTCTCCGGTGTCGTAGGACAGGTCATAGTGTTTATCTTGCTGAAAGAGGTAGGAAGCATGCATCTGGTTGCAGCTCTGCATCAGTCCCTACAAAAGCAAAGAGGAAGTTCAGGGCGCTCTCCTCACTCTGCATGAGGATTGCATTGTGGTAGCAATTGCTTAGAAAGAGAAGCCATAGACCCAAATGTCATTGTATCTTACGGAAGAAGGAAACAGCAGGAATTAAATAGAAAAACTACCGGGCGAGACTTAAGGCAAGCATCGTAGGCTGATTCTGTGGGATGGTGACTCAGGGGGGGACGTTACCAGAGGTTAACAGGGACACACTTTTGCTTTTTTTCTTCTTCTTAGGAAATGACATTTATAAAAATACATAGATAAAAAAATTTCACAAACGATGTTCATTTTCTAGGTGATCATCTTAATCTAGTTTTGTTGCAGTTCAAATACTTCAGAAACCCAGCACTTGGGAAACTGAAGTAAGAGGATTACTGCAAGTTTGAGATCCAGGCCACAGTTTACATAGTGAGTTCCAAGCCAGTCAGGATTATACACCAAGATCACCCTTTTAAAAAGGAAGAAGGAGAAAGAGAAAAAGGAGGGGGAAAGAGGCTTCAGAAACCTTTTGGTTCTTTGCTTTTTAAGATTTATTTTATGCGTGTGGGCACGTTGCCTGCATGTCTACCATGTGTCTGTAGTGCTCAAAGGTGACAGAAAAGGGTGTTAGATCCCTTGGAACTGGAGGCACAAATGGTTGTCAGCTGCTGTGTGGGTTCTGGGAATCAAATCTGGTTCCTCTGAATGATTAGCCAGTACTCTTTTTTTTATTTATTTTTATTGAACTATATATTTTTTCCTACTACCCTCCCTTCCTCTCCCCTCTCTTTTTACCCTCTCCCATGGTTCCTATGCTCCCAATTTACTAAGGAGATCTTGTCTTTTTCTACTTCCCATGTACATTAGATCCACATATATCTTTCTTAGGGTCTTCTTTGTTGTCTAGGTTCTCTGAGGTTGTAAATTGTAGGCTGGTTTTGTTGTTGTTTTATGTTGAATAGCCACTTATGAGTGAGTATACATACAATATTTGTCTTTCAGTGTCTGGGTTACCTCACTCAATATGATGTTTTCTAGGTCTATTCACTTGCCTGCAAATTTCAAGATGTCATTTTTTTCTGCTGTGTAGTACTCCGTTGTGTAAATGTACCATTTTTTCCTTATCCATTCTTTGATTGAGGGGCATTTAGGGTGTTTCCAGGTTCTGGCTATGACAAATAATGCTGCCATAAACATAGTTGAGCACATGTCCTTGTGGTATGATTGAGCATCCTTTGGATATATACCCAAGAGTGGTATTGCTTGATCTTGAGGTAGGTTGTTTCTTAATTTTCTTAGAAATTGCCACACTGACATACAAATGGGCTGTACCAGCTTGCATTACCACCAGCAATGCAGGAGTCTTCCCTTTCCCCACAACTTCTCCAGTATAAGTTTTCTTCAGTGTTTTTGATTGTGGCCATTTTTACAGGTGTAAGATGGAATCTCAGAATTGTTTTTATTTGCATTTCTCTGATTAAGCAGTGCTCTTAACCTTTAAGCCATCTCTCCAGTCTCAACTTTCTGGTTCTTAAAATACCATTACTGTGGTTCTTCTAGAACTTTCACTCCTCTGTAATTATTAGAGTTTGAGCTATTTGATAGTAATTATTATTATTCCTCTGTAATTATTAGTGTTTGAGCTAATCGATGGTTCATTGCTCTTATTTTAATAAATTGGAATGTAAAAAAATTCAAATACACTGCAATTATGAGTTGAACCTCAATGAGCATACTTTCCCATCTTCTGCTCCTCTCCCAAGGGTCAGGCTTGGAGACTTCATTTTCCCTTTCAGTTGCCTATGGTGGTTGCAAAGGAGATTTTCCTGTCAGTGACCATGAATTTGCCCAAGCACTATAACCCTAATATAGAAAGAGGCAGAGAAGTGACTGTTCCAAAGAACCACAAGTGACTCACGCTTCTGACTACAATAGCATTCATTGCCAGTCTCCTACTGGAAACCCCACCACGATTCAATTTATCACATCCACTGGAGGCTTCTGACTCTCCTGTCAGCTGCTGTGTAATTGTGATTTTATAAAAGCTTTGGCATTTGGTTTTCTTTCTCTTGTGACTCATGACAAGAGAAGAAAAGACGAAAATGGGATCACTGAGCTGAAGTAGAAGTGAGAACCTTTTTAAAAAGTTATCCAAACTAAAACACTGGGCAAAGCAGACAGGGCGCTTGGAAGACAATAGAATTGACTCCACCTGTAGCTTGGGCTTCATACTACATGGACTCCGTAGTTATCTTTGAAAATGAGAAAAAAATAAAATGATATGTGAGCATGAGAGCAGGAGGAAGATGCTGAATTTGAAAAAGAAAATCCCCTTACAGATGAATAGAATTATACAATTAGTAGAGTTAGAGCGGGTGCTTCCGTTTTGTTTCATGGCCACAAAACCTTTGTACCGGGTTTTCCATGGCACTGAAAACTCACAAACAGGTGGGTTTCATCTGTACCAAAGGAAAGAACTTCATAGAGTGTAGGGTGGTGGGTGGGTCTGACCAGGCTCACAGAAGCAAACAGTGATCTAGGTTGTTACACACAAGGCTTTCATGGGTTAATGTCCTGGTTCTGAGCAAGGAAACAGTTATAGACCGCTGTGTTCCAAACTAGTTTAAATACATACGTGGGTGCTGCAGAAAATGGAAGGCTCGGGTTTAAATAGACCTAAGAACTTACATATTTATGTCTTATGTCTAGTTATTATAATGCGTAACAGAATATTAAAGCCTTTATTAATCCCTTGCAATGCCAGGATTTGTTTTAAACTCTTATCAATACATCTCAACCTTTTGAAAACTGAAGTTTTTTTTCTCTTCAGAATTTTCACTGCATTTTTGTGTGATGCCATGCTCATTGTATTCCAAAGGGGGTAGGAGTGGAGGGATGTGGCCAGGACATCACATGCGCTTGAATTTGAGAGGCTCTTAGAGTTAAATTAACCTATTCCCTTCTTCTCTTTGATTTATTTTTATTTCTAACTCTGTATCAGTGTATGTGCTGGTCAGTGTTTAATCTATTCAAGAAAAGCCAGAGTCATCTGAGAAGGAGGAGCCTCAACTGAGAAGATGGTGCCATCAGATTGACCTGTGGGCGAGTCTGTGGGTCGTCTTCTTTGTTAATACTCGGTGTGAGAGGGCCAGTCCGCTGTGGGAGGTGCCACCCCGGGCAGGTGGTCCGAGCTTGTATGGAAAAGTAAACCGAGAGCCACGAAGAGCACCTCCCACAGTGTGCTGGGGCCACCGGCATCGACCATTTATCGCAAATGTTTATGAAGTTTTCTTGCTGTTGGAAGTCTCACTTGATGGGGCCCATATGTAATTTGGGACCAAAAGAAGCGAAAACGCTGCTGGCGGGGCCTAACCAGTGGACAGTGAAGATAGCGATTTTGGGTGCTGAATTTATACTTTTTTTTTTTATCTCAATAGTGTTTTTTTTTTTTTTTTTGAGTGGCATTTTGGCTTGTATTGACCTGTACAGCGTGTCTCCTCAAGCGCTAGCACAAGCCTGCTCGGCCCCACCCTCCCCTCGCTATGTCCCCTTTCCTTCCCCTTGGATCTGGAATGTTTACTCTAAGCCTTTGTGGGTTTTTAGTTTTTAGATGGTCGTAATTAGCACTGCTTTGAATTTCTGAAGAGGCTTCGGGACAACGTTGAAACTGTTGAATTACAGCGATTTTTGAACTGCCTGCACTTTGTGTTATGGGATAGCCACGAGTGCCAGGAGGGCAGGAAGAGAATGTTATGGTTTGAATGTTAACGCCCCTTCGCAGCACTTGTTTGAACCTTGATTCCCTAGGTTGACGTTTTGGGAGACTGTGCAAACTTTAGGAAGGAATGGCTCACTGGGGTAGGCCTTAAGGGTGCAGCCTGGACCACATTCAGCCTATTCTTCTGTGTTTGTGGAGACTGGAGGTGGTGAGATATCTCGCTACACACCATGCTGTGGCCTGCTGTCGTGATGGACTGGATTGTCTCATACTGTGAGCTGAAATAAACCTCCCTGCTATCAAGGGTTTGGTCCTAGTGATGAGAAAGGAAAGTGATTAACACAAGTGATGTGGGAGTGTCATATATCAATCTGTTGATTTCATTGGCTGAGTAATAAAGAAACTGCTGGCCCTGATAGGTTATAAGATAGGTGGGCGGAATAAACAGGATAGGATGCTGGGCGGAAGAGGAAGTGAGGACAGACTCTGCTCGGCTCCCGAAGAGACGCCATGCTCAGCTCTCCCGGGTAGACGCGATAGCTCTGCTCTCTGAGGCACACGCGATGAAGATGGACATAGGCTAGAATCTTCCTGGTAAGCGCACCTTGGGGTGCTTACAAACATTACTAGAAATGGGCTAGTCCAGGTGCGAGAATTAGCCTGTAAGGGCTAGAGTTCATGGGCCAAGCAGTTAAATGAATACAGTTTGTGTGTTGTTATTTCGGGCATGAGCTAGCCAAGCGGCTGGGGTGTTGGGGACGCAGCCCCGCCGTTCTTATTTCAACACTTTCAGATGAGACTCGCTGTTCTAGCCTGTAAAACACAGCCGGCGGTCCGACTCCTTCACCTCCCGTCAGAAGCAGAAGCAGAAGCAGATAGGAGCTTCTGTGTCTCAATTGTCAGCGAGTATTTTAAAAAGGAATGGGTCAGGTGCCAAACCACAAGGTGCTACCCTGGGTCACATCAAATCTTTCCAGTGCCGGCCGCTAATTAGACCCATACTGGCCTGTTTTCATATGACTTGCCTTTCTCGGCTTGGCTTGCAGTGACAGAACGCAAGCCACTGCCAAACATCTGGCTGGGACATCAGTGACAAAGGTTTCTATTTGTTTCCCAGTAGGACAGCTGAGGTGTCCATGGGCCAGGGCAATGGTGGTAAAGTAAGTGTTTCCGTGAAAACCAGTCCTGAGGAATACTTTCACAATGTGTTCCTTGAATTTTGTAGGGCAGTTTGTCTTCAATTTGTGTCCAGATTTGAATTTGTCTGATGAAGACACAGAGGGCGTGGTGCTTACATCTACAGTAATCAAGAAGGATCAAAGAAGGAAGATCGCCTTTGACCCAGAAATCCGTCTTAAAGGGATTGCTAATCAGAAAAGGGATAAGGATACATGTCTACGATTTGTTAAGCAGCCAGGAATCATGTGAGAGAGCATTAAAAGACCAACAAGATAAAGTTCGGAAATATTGTACTCCCTCTAGAATGTTAAATACAGAATGTAGTGTGTGAGGTGCATGGTAGCAATTTTATTTTGAATGCATAAAAATGTATTCATATGTAATATACACATTCCTGGAAAATTGTGGGAGCACATATTTAAAGACCTTAATGATATGTTCAAATAACAGAATTTTGGGTGAGTTTAAATTTATCTGTATCTTCTAAAATAAGTGAAATATTGTTAAAGCAAGTAGAGTTAAATGTTTAAAAATGGCTTTAGACATGATACTAAAATCTAGTATCACGATCTTAATATGGAAAAATTAGTTTAGTTCTTGCTTTCATTTGCTCGGTTCAGCTTGTGTCTGGGCAGGGTCTGGTTCTGTAGCCTAGGCAAGCAAGGCTTGACTGACAGTGGTCCTGCTTGGGCCTCCTTAACGTGAGAAGTCAAGTGTGAACCACACACTTGGCTCTTTGCTTAGTTCTTAGAAACAAGAGATCTGTGAGAGTGAGGACATTTCTCATCCTGGGCCCCAGAAGGAGATGCAGGTGCCAACAGTCTCTCTCAGACTTGGCATATCTAAGTATCTTGAATGAAAGAAGTGGTCATTGCTTATTCTCTTTGTGTATAATATATATACAGATGGATTAAATTTACTTTCTGAATATAGCATTTGATTTTAAATTTAACTGTGAGATATATGATGTGTCCATGTATATCTAACCATGCATATGTATCTAAATTGTAAAACTAATTTTTTTATCCTGTATATACTTCCTATGGTCAAAACTATTTTTTCTGATGGTGAAATCTACTCCTCGTCTTATTTACAAAAGCAAATTGTGAATTTAATTTTCCGAGAAAGGGACATAAAAGCTCTCTGTATTGGGAGGTGGTTCGATCTGAGGAAAGGTCTTTACAGAAAACATGCAAATGAAGTCAAGGCCTCAGTTCTAATGGTTGAGAGTTAAGTCTTCCTTCCCCTCCAAACAAGAGCTCAGAAGAACTCTCTGTGGGGGAATGTGAACACCTGGACCTGAGCAGAGACCACGAACTGCACTAGCACAGGTAGATCCCAGCCCTGGACCAGCCCCAGAGACAGAGACCATGAACTGCATGAGCACAGGTAGATTCCACTCCCGCACAGGCCCCAGAGTCAGGAAAAGCATACCTCTTCTCTAACCAGGAGAGCTGAGCACTGCAGAGGGACACCCATCATCTTGTGTGGATTCCATGTCACAGAGTTAGCCCTAAAAAGAGAAAAAAATAACAAAAAATCTGTTTAGAGGGTAGCATTGCACACTAGGCTCAGATAACCGAGGTTCCAGCCCTGGCACCAGGGCTTCCGGGTTGCCTTCCTTGTCTCAGACTCCAGGATGATGCTCCATCTACAGAAGTGCAACCTCCCACTGTTCACAGAGAGGGGCATGGTGAGCAGGCTTCATGGTGCAGCCTCCCACTGTTCACAGAGAGGGGCATGGTGAGCAGGCTTCATGGTGCAGCCTCCCATTGTTCACAGAGAGGAACATGGTAAACACGCTTCATGGCCCTTTCTCCTCTAACGGATGTGTACATTTGCCTGTATGGTGCTCTCAGAGCCTTAGGGTGCCTGGGATCACTGAATTCAGGGTCCTGCCTTTAGCCACTGCTGGCCAGAGCACTGGGCAGATGGAAGGGTCATCATTGTGCTTCTGTTATTCCTGCTTCTGACTCTGCCACAGTGGCCTGGATGAGGAAACATTGCTGCACTGATCATCGTCCTTGATGGCATCTGTCCTGCTCAGTTCGCACACACTTCTCACAAGTGTCCTTCCAGGGGGCTTCCCGTTAGTCCCCTGAAGCCATCTCTCCTAACTATGGGGAGAAGCAAGGCCCATACAAGAGAGGCTCTGCTCTCTTTTCCTTCCTCTTCTTCCTTTCTTTCTTCTCTTCCTTTACTTCTCTTTGAAACAGAGTCTCAGTACAAAGCCTGCAATGATTCAAAGTTGTCATCCTCATGATTCAGCCTCTTGTGTACTGAGATTATGGGTATGGTTGCCCACACCTACCTTACAGCAGAGGTAATTTCCAATTAATTCCAATTAATTTTGTCCTCATTCTTATGAAACTCTAAGTTCTTTCAGCAACTGTGGCTCTAAGGTGCACAGTTCAGGGACTTACACTACATTAGGACCATGGTTCATATTTCTTTTATTATTATTAATTATTATTATTATTATTATCTTAATCTGGATAGTCTTAACTGACTGTCCCTCACCCCTGGGCACTGGGGTTATTTTACAGTTTTGTTTATGGTCTTTCCCTGTAGCTCAAACTCCAAACTGCAGCACATGACAGGGGTGCTCCAGGGTGACCTCTGTGTGCAGCCGACATCCCTTCCCTTCCTTTCTGCATTTTCATTACGGCAGACTACTTCTTGTTCTTTGAGTGTTCTGCTCCACTCTTGGGCCTGCCATGCTATGGCCTCTTTCTTGGCTTCCCTTTGTTTAATTCTATTTGTCCCTACATCCATATTCTGAAAGTGTCTCTTCAGCCACATTCCAGTTCCTTTAACTTCTCCCCTTCGCTCCAGCACCACTCCGACTCCTCCTTTCCAATGCCCAGAGAGAGCAATTGTTCCTGCCAAGGAATCTGTGTTTGTCAAGGAAGCTCAACACTTGTAAAGATGCTAAAGGTCTTTAGGATGAGAGTCATAGTTTGACCTTTGTATAAAGAAACCCACAGGAGCAGGGAAGGCAGTGGAACATCCCATAGCAACGGTGTCCAAAATGCCTTAGCTTGCTGTCCCTTCATCCCTCAAGGTGTGAGGGCCTTGGGAAGTATTGAGGAATGACAGGTGGCAACTGGCCCATCAGAAAACACTTGCTGTACCAGGAATCCTACATAAGTCAATGAACAATTCAGCTGAGGGTCCATGGCATTTGGAGAGCACCCGTGGGACTTACACTTATGGCCGATAACCTGCCAACCTCCTGGGCAGAAAGTGGTATTCTCCAAAGACATTTCCAAACATCTCTGCTCTGTAGCAGGACTCCTCCTCCTCCATTTCTGCCCCTCACTGGATGATGCTAAGCCCAGTGCTGATGCTTGGTGCATGCTTGCTGGGATGCTGAGATCCAGGAAGGATCATTTCCTCCTCCATCTTAACCGCATGCTTGCCTTGGCTCTCAAGTGGGGTTGAAGGCAATTGGTGACGCAGCTTCTGTTTCACTGCAACCCTCAACAAGTCCTTAGGGCCCTGGAAGAGTAGACTGTTCCAAGGTCAGACCGGCTCTGGAGGAGCTGGGCTTCTCGGCTACGCTGGCTCTAGGAAAGGCAGTGCTAGCCAGAAATTAGTCTTCTGAAGGACTTGGCTTGTTCCAAAGAGGAAGCCGGATTGGCTTTGCCATTATGCTATGAGAATGTCACTTAGGAATGCTCTGAAACCAGGCGAACAAGAATAGATTTCTTCTCCCCTTGGAGTCTTAAACTTTGGCTTGTGATACTCAGAGAAAAGTTTTCTCTGACAGAGCCGTATTTCTTTCCTAAATAAGTGCACACACATTGACGCCAGCAATTCCCACGGGTTCTGTGGCCTTATTCTCTAAAGAGAGTCCACATCATGCTAAGGACGGTGAAGGATGGTTCCGATCTGCTACAGGTGCTCAGAACATGACATGGCAGTGCCCTTATTTTTCTGAGTGTTCCATCCTTGGCGATCCCATTAGGTAAATTTAGTCATAATCTAGTTTTGAGAATTGTAGCAACAAGAACACAGAGGACTCTGTGCCAAGATGAACACTGTGAGCGTTTCCCTCAAATAATAATCCTCAGGATAAAAGCGCGTGGGTGTTTATTTCCCGAGGCTCTAGGTAGGTAATTTAGTGAGCTTTCAAGTGGCAGTGGTGGGGTGCTCTGTGGTTCTCAGCACTTGCGGAGCGAGGTGGCATTCAAAGTGGTAGAAAAGATGCTTACAGTTTGTGTCAGAAGCAGCCACAGAATGGAAGGTGCTGTACACTCGCCGCCATGGCTGAGAACACACAGTTCTGGGTGGGTGTGACTGGGGTTCTAGACAAGCTTAGGTGGAAGGACACCTGCTCTCATCTCCCCCACCCTTGGGCCATAGTCAGCAAGGACAGTGCTGGTGACTTAACCCTGCTGTGCCCAGGCCAGGACTCAGGGACAGTCATCCTATATCATGAGGCTGGGCTGCTCTGCCCAGCTCTTTCTTAGCCTTATTTCTGCTAATTCAAAGGACACACCTTGGCTCTAACGCGGGCCTTCTCCTCCCCTACTTCCACACTCATGGCTTCTGTCTGGGTGAGCCTGAGCTGGCTGAGTCTTACACAGACACTCTCTGGTCTGGCCTCTCTGTGTGCTGACAGATGCTTCCAAGTTCCCGAAGCCTTTTCTCTGGTCCTGACATAGAACCTGTGCCAAGATGTCTAGGGGCAGAGCCAGGGTGAAGCTTTTCCTGGGCAGCATCTGGCTGCTTGGCAGGGCATGGTAGGCAGTTGTCAGCCTCTGATAAATTAAGGCTTTCTCTGTGGTCTGGAGGGGCAGAACTCACAACTGGAGCTGACCTGCTGACCCGCTTGTCTTGCTGTGTTTTGATGAGAGAACTGGTTGCCCTTTGCGTGTGGCACAGAATCATAGCCTGAGGCCATATTTTATATTCTGCATTTCCTGCCTTAGACTTCAACATGTTTTATGCTAACCAAACATGCTTCCTTTGTGTTTTGCAGCTTTCTCAATGGTCTGCTGCCCCGGCCCCAAATAAGAGCTACTTACTGCATCAATCGGAGCTACGTCAGAAAAAGGTTGTGGGATGAAGCCAGGAGAACGAAATCCCTGGCGGGTCCCACTTTGGCTCAGCTAACTGTGTCTAATCCCAAATGTAACTTTTGTCATTACGAATGACAAAGGACAATGTGCTCACCTGCTTTGAGAAAACTATTTATTGCTTTCTTTAAAGTCATGGATTTTATTCTTAATGGTAACATGAAAACTACAAATCTTCCCTTTAGAAAAATGTTTAAAAATTTTAAAATTATGGTAGTTGATTCAAAGGGCCAGGAATGAACTCTAGAGATAAACCCTGTTTTTGAAAGCCATTCTCCTTCTTCAGTAACTTGATGCAGGATTTTTATGTAGTTACACATAGGCAAGACTCACAAATACAGGCAGAGTGGGCTTGCTGGCATCCTAAGACTTCCTTAGAGGTGGAGTGCCATTTTATTTTATGTAGCTTTTAACATCCTACATTATAGACTAGGAAATCACACGTACCTCTCCACCCCGCTCAGCTTCCACTTGTGTTTCCGGGACATCAGCAGCCCTCCACCCCAAGCAGCCTGAAATGACAAGACAGACAAGGGAGAGTGCAGTGCCTTCCATGGCCTGGAGTTTTAGTTTCGAGTCTTCCATATTAGTGGGAATGTCTTAATATGAAAATGACCCTCATAGGTGCATGCAGATGAAGGGAGTGGACCACCTTCTCCTAATGTGAGGTCTTTACATTTCAAGGTCTCCAGCTTACATTTATATATTATATATTTATAATTATGGAGTCAAATTGGAGACATATTTTTCCAGTTTGCATGAGTGGGAGAAAGAGTGCCTCCCCAGCCCTTCCTGTAGTTTTTTTAGTTGTTCCTTTGGGAGGCCCATGCTCTCAGAATGAGAAAGCCTATGGTCACCACGGCTGGAGTAAGATCAGCTAGGGAGCCATTACAGGCTTCATGTTGAAAGCCAGAATGACCCGGTCAATGCTACTTGCAGTTTTAACTCACAGCAGCATAAACATTGGTACCTGAATGTGTAACAACCTATCACTTCTGCTATGGAGAAAATACTGCAACAAAAAGATCAACTGAGCTAAACATTGTGCTGAGTTGGTAACGGTTTGTGGTTGGTTATCACAAATATTTTATCTCACCGTGGTTCATTAGCAAATATTTTGTAGATGGAAACAGATCTTCAAGCCACACCAATAACACACTCAATTTAAATCCCTTCAGTTCAGCCTTGCAGACTGACATAGTTTTTATTAGGAAATGGTAGTGTACTTTCTGTAAATTTTGGTGTCATAAACTTCATGTCAAAACATTTCAGATATAGTTCAGCTTCTTAGTTTACCAAACTAATGTGTTGGAAATTTGGCAATCCATATTCCATAGTGAGTTGTCAAGTGTGCTTTTTACCCACCACATATATGGTTATCTAACTTGAACTTGAGTTTTATACCCCTGCAGGGTTCTGTTACCAATGTAACAGATATACTATCTATAAGGGAGATTTGCATTTGTGTGACTGTGTGTGTGGATGATTTGTAGCCAGAGACATTATGGATCTATAAACCGAGAACCAGACTCAAGTACTGGGAATGTCAATGATATTGTCATGTGGGGAACCTTAATGCATAATTTGTCTCAGGCTGTTTCTAACTAATATTACACACTGTGTAAGTTCTGTGCCTCTGGGATCTTTAAAATCTGAGATGCCATCGTTCTAAATGAGAGACAAGGGAAGACGGGGGCAAGGGGGCAGGGAATGCAAATCGTACTCCATGAGTCTCATCTAAAAACTGTGCAAGTCGCTGATGGGTACTTACATCCACGTGCATCCAGATCTTGTACTTTTTGCAAATGTCAGCAACAGCCAAGAGGGGATCAAAAGCCCCATACACAGTGGTTCCAGCTGTGGCGCTCACAAGGAAAGGAACAAATCCCTACAAAAGCAAGAAAGCCCCCGTTGTGTAAACAGGAATTCTGGCCTTATTTACTCAGTTAATTTTTTGAGACAAGGTCTTGCTGTGGCTCAGGCTCACTTGGAACCCAGGTGCAGATCGGCCTCAGTATGTGTCAGTCCTCCCAGCTCGGCCTGGCTCTACAGACATGGGCACCACACTGGGATCCGTGGCTTCTTACCTCTCCCCTGCCACATGCATCGTTTTAACCATCAGAATTGTCACCGCTCTACATTGGCTACAGCAATGACTGAGCTCCACTCTGCGGTACCTGGCAGCTGCCCTGTGACAGCAGCAGTCAGTAGCACTGGCTTCCCTGCACCGGAGGTTTTCAATGATATCACCATTTACATGCTCCAGGTAGATTTAGTGATCCTTCTTATTTCCTTTGCTCATTTCCTGCTCTTTCTTCTTCACACCCAGCCACCTGAACCTACCTCGTCCCTTAGCATGGGCAGGTGTGAAAGGTGGGACAAAAGAGAGGCTCTGCCAGCCCATGCTCCTGTGCGGACCAGCTCAGGTGATTTACTTGGAACTTGAGAGGGGAGAACTCACTTGGGGCTAAACATTCCCCAAGCCATGGCAACATGAAAATTGAATAGGATATGGCTACGAGGGTGGAAGAACGACACGGATTCTCTCAGGCCAGAGTGGTCACTCTAGGCTGTCCTGATGGGCAGTGTTGTTTTATAGACCCTGACTGATGTTTCGGGGTTTGTCTTTAGGTGGCAGCAAAGGTTTAATCTTATGGTTTACATAGTCACCTTTCTAATACAAGAAAGCTGTAGGAGGAAATAAAAAGCATATGAAAAGAAATGATTACTGCTAAGCACATAGTAATTATATCTACTGTTAAACCATGCATTGTACCTTTTATTACTAAAAGTTAAACAGAGAATCTTAAAAGCAGTTTTTGACTTGTGAATCATCCAAGGGCATGTTCTTTGATGGCTATTGTTATTTGTTTTTATATTTTTGAGACAAGATCTCAAATCTTTTAGAATGACCTCAAACTCCACATGTAACTGAGGATGATTTTAAGCTTCTGATTCTTCTGCCTCGACCACACCTAGTTTAGAGACGTTGGGGAACAATGCAGGGTGTTTTGCAAGCTAAACAAACATTCTCCCAACTGAGTCATATCCCTAACTTGTCTTGCTATTTCTAAAGGAGTTCTAAATTCATGCCTTCAGAATATGGTTGAATGTGGTCCTCTTAAAGCCCCATTGACAGTCACTCACATGCTGCACGAGCATGCCAGTCCCTAGCTGTGAGGATGGCTCATGCATGTGTCTGCCCTGTACCAAGCACATCTTGTGAGGGCTTTTAGAAACCTGTCCTTGTATAGATTATCTATGCAGCAACTTAAACCATTATAAAGCACATATACACATACACATGTACATCATATACATGTATACACATGGTGTAGGAGGTACTTCTGCATTGTGTTGCTTTCGTAGGTTAATAAAGAAACCGCTTTGGGCCTAGTGATAGGACAGAACTTAGGTAGGTGGGGAGACAGAACTGAATTCTGGGAAGAAGAAAGCAGAGAGAGAGAACCACCATGGATCTGTCAGAATCAGACATGCTGAATCTTTCCCGGTAAGCCACGACCTCGTGGTGAATACAGATTAGAAATGGGTTAAATCAAGATGTGAGAGTTAGCCAGTAAGAGGCTAGAGATAATGGGCCAGGAAGTGTTTAAATAATACAATTTCTGTGTGATTATTTTGGGGGTTAAGCTAGCCTGGCGGCCGGAACAAAAGGACCCCTCCTCGTACAACATATGTATACCTGGAGACTGATGTGATGATTGCATGGAAAATTTCATATTTTTTTTAGAGCTTGGAGATTGGGGTTTGGATCCTTTTTGTCTTAAGAACAAACCCTAAATGGCTTTTCTTGCTTATGAATTGAAACATTTATTGCTGTGGCTCAGAGATCCCTACAGAAACTTACTTTCTGTTTGACTTCAAGGATTCTTCTTTCGAGATCAGATGGGATCATTTTCCCTCTGTAAGAAAAAAAGAATATATGTGAATTTGTTTGGACTAGTTTGCTCTGTTCTCTTTACAGTGTAAGGAACCTCAAGATGGTAGACTCCAAGTCTTAGCATTAACTAGTGCTCAGTTAAGACAGCACTTTGGCAATCTCAGGGACAGAAAGAAATGCATTTATCTCCCAGTATAACAAATGACTGTTTCTTACCATGCTTGGGAGATACCTGACCATGCTGTGTTCTTGATAAAATGGTCACACTGACCTTCTACTTTGCCCACAGACTGCTAAAATGAATTTTTAAAATTAATTTTAACAGTCCTGGTTGGGGAAAAGACATTTGGCAATGAAAGAGAAGCTCAGGGGAAAAAGATTTCACTCCAAATTTTTACTTCAGAAAAAAAAATTCACTTCAAATGGGTAGATCTCCTTTTTTTATGTTGATGGAACATCAAGAAGATAGAATCCATTTTCAGACATTTGGTTAAAAATGTGATTCCCCAAACCGGCTACATTCCCTTAAAGCCTGAAAGCATAAAGCAAGCCGAAATGCAGGGACTCAAATTTCACACACTCAGATGGAAAAGCACACGAGGGAGAAACATCATGTCGTTCCCAATTGAGCTCTTTCCCAAAGGATGGCGCTACCCCTGTGTGTGCTATGATCATCAGTTAGACATCATCAGTTAGACACATCAGGGAGACACCATAAGGGGAGGCAGCATTGCATCCCGACACCATTTCTTTTCTACAATAAAAGTCAACATTATGATAATCTTGAGAAATTATTTGTAGAGCAAGTTACATGGTGCCAAATATTCCTGGAAAATGACAGTATTTAGAGTTAGTTATTAGGACTGAGCAAGTCAATAACTCAACAAGTGCAAAAATGTTTTTCAAAGCTTGGCATGTGATAGACACATAGTCATTGCTGAGATTATTGTAGTCTGATGTGATATTTTTATTTTAAGATCCTGAAAGAAAACAAAAACAAAGTAGTTGGAAGGAGCTGTGGGTGGTAAAATATGTTCTGAGGCCGATAACTTTCCCCAATGGGATGATTAATCTAGGTTTTATAAAGCGTGTAATACAGAAAGTGGTGGGGGTGCCTCAGGCATTCAGTGAGCAGTGGCGGACACTTGGTATGTTAACTCCCATGGATCTAGGCACACAGGGACCGCTAGCTGCTCGTCATACTTCCTGGAGCTTCCCAAACATATATGATTTATTGCAGGTTAGTTAATGCTCACATTTCTTTTGTCTTTAAAGTGATCTGACAGTCCATAGAGGGCATGTCAATTATGTTTTTCTACCAATTTCATTACAGATTCAAAAAAGAAGTTTGGCAGATTAGTTGGTTACACAGCAGACATTAAATCTCAAAGTTTTGAGAACCACTGGCTTTGGTGGTTCTGCCAGAGCAAAGTGATTCATATGCAATCACTCAGGCAACAGTCATGGAAAAGTTACTAGGGCCGGAGTTGTCAGGTTAGAATTTAGCAAAAGGCATTACAGGTATCTTGCTGTGAAGAGCATGCCCCATCTTCCACACTCCTATGAGACTGGGAAGTGGGGGAGGGAAATGGGGCTGGGAACGTGCTCTTATAAGCTTCTTACACCCTAGATTGTTCCGTCTTTCAGAGAGCCCCAGGAATATTCTTTAAGATTCAAGCTTTCCTAGACCAGTCTCCCAAGGCGTTTTCTAGGTCAGGCCTTCTATTTATGCCCCCCTTTGCCTGAGAAAGTTTTGTACAATTCTGGATGTCTAGATATGGAATAGATATACAAGTTAGTTAAACATTTATTGATAATAAATTAAAGAAATTCATTTTTATCTGATTTGCATGTAATTACATGCTAGTGTGTGTATAGGTGCACGTTTACAGGTCATGTGCTTGTGGAGGCCATGTCTGTGGTGGCCAGTTCTCAGGTTCCAGACACCATTTCTTGAGGTAGGGTCTTTCACTGGTCTGGAACTTGCTAAGTAGGCTCAGTCTTACCCACAGGCCTAACTTTTAAAACATGAGTTCTGGGGGTTGAACTCTTGATTTTGTGTTTGAAAGGCAAGTACTTTAGACTAAGCTGTTTACTTAGCCCAGAAATTTAGTTTAGTCTTTAAACTTACATTAGTTAAAAAAATTACATTAGTTTTTAAAGTTACATTTAGGTTTTAAAATTATGCTACTTTCTGGCATGCATATAATTTTACCATTTGTTAAAGATGAAAGCAAACATGCATACCATTAAGATGCATGTGCCTGTTTCCTTTCACACAAAGATTTAAATCTTGGCTGAATATTTTATGCTATAGGATATAGATCACCTTCAGGGTTTTCCAAAATTGACAGACATGTTTATAACAGCAATTAAAAAGTTAATCATTCTAATACAGAATCCATAGATATGCTAATCCAATACTTAAATAACAAAGAATGGGAAAAGAACTCTATTAAAACCTTTCTTGAGGGCTGGAGAAATGGCTCAGTGGTTAAGAGCATTGCCTGCCCTTCCAAAGGTCCTGAGTTCAATTCCCAGCAACCACATGGTGGCTCACAACCATCTGCAATAAGGTCTGGTGCCCTTTCTGGCCTTCGGCATACACACAGATAGACTATTGTATACATAATAAATAATAAAATTAAAAAAAAACAAAAAAACCTTTCTTGAGTTTCTATAGTAGCAGAAAATATGGCGCACAAAGCACTGCAATTCATTGCATACAATAGCCCCAAACCAGCCTGGTTGTACAGATGCTGGTGGTTTGTGTTGTGTAGCATGAAAGCTCACACTGAATCAAGTGTGCTGGTTGCACATTCAGAACCACATCTGCAGTGAACCTGTAGAGTACAACATGAGTGCAACATCTTGGGATCACTACACATTGATTTTGAATTAATTTTTGCTCATTGCACAGTCAGAAACCTTTTATTGTTGTCAGATTTTCCATGGCCCACACACTGAAGTAACCCCCCAGATGAAGTTGTGACCCACCACTGATGAAGCTGTATCCTGGGTCACAGACTGTTCTACCCTGCATTCAATGAACTATGCAAACTTCAGAGGAAAGTGTGGCAAGGTATTTCTTAGAGAAAGTTTGGAGCATGTTAAAATGATGATAGTATTTTGAAGGCAAGCATGGAACTTCACAGAAAACTCTTAGAAACTGGTTATGCATCGCTTAAATGTCTTTAGTTTGCCTAAATTTGGAAAGTTTGTGGGTGGATTGATCATCACTATTTGCTCATCAAATTACATCAGGATATTTTGTTACATATAAACCATCAACTTTCACTGAGTAATCAAGAGTTGGGACACATTAGAACTGGGCATGACCTCAAGGCCTGACTCTGATCTCACTTTATTTATCAAATGAGGAAGAGACTGAAAGCAGAAATGACCACCTGACACAAGGGGCTGCCAAAAGGTCATGGATTATAACTAAAACAAATGTAAATCTTTCAGAGCTAACTTAAAGGGACCAAACATTTAGTGGGGCTATTTGAAAAGGTCAGATTATTTTTTGGTTGTTTGAGAATGTTATACACATATTTAATGTATTTTGGACAAATTCACCCTCCATTACTGCCCCTCCAACTCCTCCCCCTTCACCATCACCATGGTTTCTCTCCCACCTTCATGTGCTCTTCTATTTTTCCTAACTTACCGAGTCCATTTTGTGCTGCCTGTATGGGAATGGGTGTGGGACCATCTATTGGTACATGGATAGGGAGTCTTTCATCCCTGAAGCAAACTGAGGAAAGGTTATATTTTCTGATGAGAACACCCTGCTTTCAAGAATCAGAGTTAACGTCCAATCTTGCCTGGGAAACAGCAGTGAAATCAGAATTCACTTCCTATTTTATTTCCGTTGTGTAAACTGAGAATATTAATGTCACCAGACAGACAGCATGGTGCTGTGGACACAGAACCTTACATCATTTTTTATTTAGTTTTTTTTTGGTTGGAATCTGCTGCAATTTTACTGAATCCATGCTTTCATTATATAGTATTCAAACAAAGAACAAATCAGAAGGTCATGTATCATTAGTTGGCACAGTATGAAAGCTTCTTTTAGTCACATCAGCAATATTTAAGAAAAACATATTATCAGGGACAGGTGTTAGACATAAAGCATCCTTAGAAGAGGAAATCTTGTCCTAGCGATAATGAGACAGAAACTTTCTATTCGTAAGATGAAACCACTTGCCTGAGGTTTACATACCCAAGGACAAGATTTCCTCTTCTAAGGATGCTTTATGTCTAACACCTGTTCCTGATAATATACTTTTTTTATTTAGTTTTTAAAAAAATATTAATAAATTAATTAATTTATTTATTTATTCTGTTTGCGTGTATGCCTGAAGGCCAGAAGAGGGCACCAGATCCCATTACAGATGGTTGTGAGCCACCATGTGGTTGCTTGGAATTGAACTCAGGACCTTTGAAAGAGCAGGCAATGCTCTTAACCTCTGAGCCATCTCTCCAGCCCCCCTTACATCATTTTTTTTATTAATTTCATTTTGTTTTGAGAACTTCACACATGGGTATCGTATCTCCACCACTTCCACCTTCCCTCCCTCTTCTAATTCCTCCCGTGTTGTCTCCCATACTCCCCAATTCAAGATCTTTTCTTTACACACGTGCACACATGTGTATAAAACCTGCTGACCCCATTCAGTATTGCTCACATGTACATGTATCTCCCTCATGGAAGACGTTTCTTTTTGCAACAGATGAAACTATTACTGAACTCTACAGCTTGTCAAAATGTAGAGAGTAAGTGACTGTGGCACCCCACTCCAGCCGATACACCTGCCATGCAACCCTCACACCCAAGGCTCCAGGAAAAGCCCAGAAGAGGAGGCAGGAAGAGTGTAAGAGCAGAAGCCCAGGATGCCTGCAGCTATGTAGTGTCCCCTAGACATGACAGGGGAAATGATCCCATGAAATCTCAACAATATGGTTGCCTGAACAAGACCGGTGTAATAACCTTTCCCTTTTTAGATTTTAGATTTCACTGGATTACTTTGGAAAGCCAATGCCTAATATTTAGCATGCCTAAGAATCACCTACGTGCTCTTTTAAAACGTGAATTCCTTGGTTTCAGTCTTAGGGATTTTAATTCACTAGGTCAGTATAGAGATGAAGAACTAAGTTGTTGAACAAATATTTATAAGCATTTACAATGTGCAGTTATCATTTTATGATCTGGTGTACCAAAATGACAGAACAGTTTATGTTCCATGCTAACACGGAGGAAGAAACAATAGGCAGACAGATATATAGAAAGCTGCGTTTTTAGCATGCACCAAAGTAATTGTGATGCAGGTAGACCCAGGTTCACATGTAGAGAAACAATGCTTTAGAAATGAACATTCAGCCTGGGTAGCATTTTAATAGAGTAACTTTTCACGTGTTCCGTGGCTCAGAGCCTTATGGCTATCAGGCAGCAAGCAGAAGAGACTCCAGATGTAGCACAGACACCCTCTGCCTGCCCATATGCTGTGGGGCCAGAGAAAATTGGGTGACCACCAGCAGACTTTTCTGAGGATTTGTAGCTGCCTGTCCTAGTCTTTCTAGAAAAGCAATAGCACACAAGAGGCACTGTAGGGCAACATTGCATCCTCTATGCCTGGCCTACCAGAATCTCTATAGCATAAATGTATGTCTTCCACATTCACTCATCCAGCAGCCTGTGACCTCACAGAAAACACAAGTGCCAATATATCATCAGTACAACAGAAGGCACCGACACCTGGGTCAGGGCTGTTGAACCAAGCTGAGGATTTGGTATGATGATTTTATATGGAGCATTTTTTGGTAAGTGGTCATTTTATAAAAGCCATACAAAGTTGCCTGCATAGAACCCCAGCAACATGCTAGTCAATTAGAAAAGTCTTTGTGCTAAGACAGCGTAAAGTGTGGGCTGTGCTTCATCCCTGCATATCCATGGATTCAAAGGCAAGAGCGACCCCCTATACAGAACTTGATAATAGAGAGGGTGTATGTATATATACAGCTCATTAGTATTGAGGGTGTGTCTATACATGGAGTCATTAGTATTGAGGGTGTGTCTATACATGGAGCTCATTAGTAGAGAGGGTGTGTCTATTCATGGAGCTCGTTAGTATTGAGGGTGTGTCTATACATGGAGCTCATTAGTAGAGAGGGTGTGTCTATTCATGGAGCTCGTTAATAGAGAGGATGCATTTCTGTGAAGGCTTCTAGATGGTATTATAGAAGGTGCTGAGTTATTGACTGACCTTGCTTATAGCCCTTCAGAAATGGAAAAGTTTTTCCAGTTTTTCCTAAATGATTAGGAAACGGGCATGTTTGTTCAGAGCATTCATGTGCGAAGAGAGGACTCGTGAAAACCATTACCAATGTTGTGGTACCTCTGACAGCAATAATGAACAGCCAAGCCTATAAGCAGTCACTCCACTGTGCTTTTCCACGTGATCCCTGGCCTGGCGACAATGCAAGAGAAGTGTCACTGCTCACTGACAAGGAAGAGATAGCTGAAGATAGGGTGATGGACACTGTCCCCGGTTCACAGCTAACTGGCTGTATTAGAAGAGTCAAGATTTTTCTTTAATTCATTTATAAAGTAGTATTTCTTGCCTTGTTAATTTTCTATGAGAACCAAATGGAATAGGAAGCATAAACAGTATAAAATACAAATCATGAAACTCTGCCTAGCATACAACACCATGTACTAAACCATGAAACTCTGCCTAGCATACAACACCATGGAGTAAACCATGAAACTCTGCCTAGCATACAACACCATGTACTAAACCATGTTTGGTTATTCTAAATAAGACATGAGGTCAGGAGAAGATAACTATGGCTTTGTAGAACATTAAAAATTAATGATGTAGCTGGGCATAATGTTGAACTCCTTTAATCCCAACACTCAGGCGGCAGAAGCAGAACTCTCTATGAGTTCGAAGCCAGCCTGATCTACATAGTAAATTCCAGGACAGCTGTCTCAACACATACCCCTAATCAATGACATGAGGCCCACTCCATGAGATGATACCTTTACTGGGTACTGCTAAGTGGCCAAGAACCTAAAAATAGATAGGTAGTGACCCTAGGGAGAAACCTGCTGCTATTATTCTGCTAAAGGGCATAGCAATGAAATAACTCCTAATGACACACTACTGTGCCTATAGATGAGAGTGCCACTCAGCCCTCATCAGAGAGTCTCCTTGCAGTAGGTGGGAACTGACAAAGAGACGTGCAAATGAACAGTGCGCACAGAGTGAGAGGCTTTGGAGCACTCACTCCTAAATGCGATGTCTTCATCAAACCCTTCCTCTAAGGGTCGGTGAGAAACGTTATCTCAAGAGACTAAACAGATATTAACAGAGGACACACAACGTCTTTCCCCCACTTCTGTGTGCATTCATTCATGATTGCTTGCACATGTGGAATTGCACACGCACGCATGCACACACACACACGAGAGAGAGAGAGAGAGAGAGAGAGAGAGAGAGAGAGAGAGAGAGAAGAAAGAAGAAGAAGAAGAAGAAGAAGAAGAAGAAGAAGAAGAAGAAGAAGAAGAAGAAGAAGAAATAAAAAACAAATGTATAAAAAATTTGAAGAGAACAACCTAATTACAAAAATAAAAACAAAAATGAAACCAAAGAAAGCACAAACAATCAAACAGACTAAACCAAAGACAGAAACAAGTGGGAAGAAGGCTGCTCCAAGCAGTGGCCCCAGCACCAGGCTTGGAGCTTGGCTGTTAATCTCAACAAATTTATCATGAGCAATAATGGATTAAAATTCATATAGAAAAGAGTGAAATTTGCTGGCTCTGTTAATTTTGGAAACATTTTATAAATAACGTTACAAAATCTCTAAGAAATCAGGATATTGTTGAAAACAACAAAGAAGTTAGAAATTCACCAGAACCACATGGAATTTGTTGCAGGTATGAAAAGGTAGATACCCAGGAGATCTTAATGTATGTCATGTCAGCAGTAGATCAAGTGACGAAAGTGCAGTGCGGCCCCAAATGATGTCTGAAAAGCCCTTTTCTTCCTGAGAGAGGACTCCATTATGTTATCTCCAGACACTCCTGCCTCAGTTTCCCAAGTACTGGTATTACAGGCATGTACCTAGCTATGAAATGCATTTCAACAATCAACAGCGTATATTCTAGAGGAGGAAGAAGGGGAAAAAGGAGGAGAGGAGGAGGAGAGGAGGAGGAGAGGAGGAGGAGAGGAGGGAGAGCAGGTGAGAAGAGAGAAAGAAACTCCTGGTAATATAAGAAATCTAGGGTACTTATTTGACACAATTACAATCATCTATTTCAAAATAAGTGTTGGTATTATACCAAAATGTAGTACCCTAGATACTTGTCCATTAAAATTAAGAACAATAACATTCTTTAATTTTTTTTGTGAACATTCTTCTTTAGATAATAGAAAGTCCAAGTATTAACAAGGAAGAGATTGAATGAGCAATCAGAAACTTACAATCACTTCCTCCCTCAGAACGTACTGGTTTTACTAGTGCATTTTATTAAACATTTAAATATGGATTACTAACAATCTCTAAAATCTTCTGTATGAAGGACAAGGTATGAGTATTACTTCAAACTCTTTCTACAAGACCAGAATTACCTTGTTGTGTAAATAAGGAAAAGACACTGCAAAGAAAGAAACATGCAAGATAATAACAGACGCAAGAATCTTCAAGGGAATTTCAAAAGAATACAACACCACAGTCAACATGATTTATCCTTGAGATACAGGGTCTATCAACATATGCAAACCAGAAAGTACAATATGACATATCAACAGAATGAAGGACAAACACATGACCATCTCCATAGTTACAGGAACAGCATTTAACAAGAATCAACATCCCTATATGATAAAAACCTCTGTGCCGATGAAGTAGGTAAAAAAAAAAAGTGTATGGGAACAGAGTTGAGACCATATATGAAAAGCCCACAGCACATCATACTGAGTGCTGAAAAACTCAAAGCTCAAGATCAGAAACAAGATAAGGATGACAGGTCTTGTCACTCCTAGTAAACAGCACTGTAAGTCCCAACCAGGGACAGCAGGCGAGAAAAGGAGGCAAAACACAGCTAAGCCTGACAGAACGTAGTTAAGTTTCCTGTTTTCAGATGACATGGTCACATGTAGAGAAACCTCTAAAGACTCGACCACAAGTTGTTTGGAATGGTTGAATTTAGTGATGTTACAGGACAAAAAAATCCACACAGAAAAAACGTCAGTTGTACCCTATATGCCAGCAATAATCTATCCAAGGGAGAATATAAGGAAACAATTTCAACTGGAAAAAATTTAACCAAGGAGATAACAGATTCATACACCCCAAACTGAAAACGAATCAACAAATGTGGTCCACATGTATACAATGGGGTATTATTTACCCCCAAAAGGAAGAAATTCCAAGGTATAAACATGGACAAACCTTGTGGACATTATGCCAAGGCCTCATAAAAAGTCACTGTGATCATACTTTCATGAGTGGGGACTAAGAGTGGACAAATTCACAGAAAATACATATTGAGTGGCAGGTGACAGGCATGGGGAAGAGGGTGATGAACAGGTAGTTTCGGTTCCCATTACAATAGATGTACAGTGTGCGTGTGATGCCACTGAATGTACGCACCGTGCAGCCTTGCATTTGACTGTAAGGATGATTGGAGAGAGAAAGTAGATATCTTAACTGCTGAATGTTAGCAGCTCTCTTCTGAGGTTGAGTGAGTCCTGTCCCTTCACCATGTGTCCTTGGGAATAGAATCTGTGGCTATGTTACAAGCTAAATGAGGAAGGATACTTCGCCATCCTGTTTGAAGTCATTTGCCTGCCGTGTGGCAACAAATCATACTACACTGTATCAGTAAGGACCACACATGAGACAATGCAGCCCTTTGTATCTCTAATCAGGTGAATTAATTAGATCTTTATGCACAGCAGGTGGACTGTGCTTGGATGCAATGAGAAATGAGTTTTGGCTGTTGCTCTCTTGTCACTTCCTCATATGGGATGTCACAAGTGTCTCTGAGTTCTCTGCACAGAAACCCAGGAAACTGGGTGCTTGGGCTTCCCAACTCTGCTCTCTAATAATTGTCTGTCCTGTTACTGTGCCCTCAGCTGCTGCTCCGGGGCTGAAGGAGGTCGTTAGTCTTCTCAGTTGTAGCACTGGCCACAGTTCAGTTAATTTAACAAAAGAGTTTAATGGCCCCGGATTATTTACACTCTCAGTTGCTTCTGGTAAATGGTAAGACAAAGTGTGCTGTTTTAACAAGCCCAGGGAGTAATAATCTCAGAAGCTCGGGAGTGCTCTTAAAACAAAAATGTGTACAAAACACTAGTAGTTAATCTGTGTTCTAACAAAATTAGTCAGAGTAGCTTAATAGAATTCTTGTTGCCTGAGCTGGGTGCAGCCAGTGACCACTGTCCACTCAGGCATCATGTGTCTCTGTCAGATTTATCCCCTGTACCAGTCACAGCAAATTACTAGCAATTGAGATAATGGAGAGGAAAGTCTGAAGGGAAAAGAAAAAAGAGATGGAGAAATGGAAGAGAGAGGAGAGAGTGAGTGGGAGAGGGTAATAGAACTAATTTGTGAAGCACCCATGAGTCCACTCGGGCGATAGAACAAGAGAAAGAACAGAGAGACAAAGACACAGAGAGACCCCTCCCCCCATGTAGAATGGAGGAATCAACAGACAAACAAGAAAGGATGGAATTAGGAAATGACCATCTTGCAACCATCTAAACAATTCAGATAAGAATTAAAATGGATGCTGAACTAAGTAGAGCCTGAATGCCGCAGGACACTGAATCCACCAGACATGTACTCCCTAAGAAGATAAAACAACTATCTTAAAATATTCATAGTTGATCTTATTAATAATGAGCCCAACCCCCTGCTGAGTTTCCCAGGAAAGACAGGCTTCCCTGGAAATTCTGTCCCAGACATATCACTTGAATTCTGAGAAAAATCAGACAATCCAAATAAACTATCTAGTCCCTCAGAAATACAGTCAGGTGATCTTAACCACTCCTGCTATCCCAGCTCTTGGGAGACTGAGGCAGGAAGGCCAGCTTGGGCAACATAGTGAGGTAGAAATAAAATAAGAAGAAAACAGATCATCTCACGGAAGGCAAAGCATGGAAGAAGAAAAACTCCGGATGAAGGAGAGGGAAGAACTGCTTAATGGCAGTGCTGGGTGGTGATCTAGGGGCCGGGGTACAGCCAGCCTCTCCTAACCAGGGAGCTCCTGGCCAATGAGAGACTGGTCTCAAACACAGGTCAACAGCAGCTGAGCTTGTTCTTTGGTTTGAGGTACCTGTGCTCAGAGCACAGGCACAGATGCACAAATTGTCTTGGGTTCAACACTCCCCACCTGGTTTTGAGCTCTCAATATTAACAGACACTAACAGACTAATATTTGTGCTAATCTTATTCAAGATACATGGAGGGGGAAAATTTTGTTGTTATATGAAACAAACATCCTTTCTTCCATGTTTTTTTTTCAGATAAATAAACTGAAGCACAAAGAAGCACTTGTCCGAGCTAGCATTTGAGCTGAGATTTGAAGTCAATGAGGTGAACTCCATTGCCAGCTCTGTGGATTTACTAGAATACTTTCTAATATTAACATGTTACAGTGTATATGTGTTTCAGTAACATGGGAAAATATTTACATTATTATATCTAGTTAAGAAAAGAAACCATGACCACAAATAGACAGAAGGGGGAATAAAAGGAAAAGAGAAAAAATGGAAAAAAGAAAGAAGGAAAGAAAGAACCTAAATATTTAGAAAAGAACCTCCCACAGTTTAGACTCTAACTGCCTCCACAGTATCTGTAAAGGTTTTTAGGTGGAAAAATATCCCTTATTTAAAAAAGAAAGAAAGCATTGCTTTTGGTGGTAAAATTATAATTTATCCTTTTAGAATTGTCTGCTATGTTTTCCCTACTCCCCCCCCACCCCGTGTTTTTCTCTCCATTTCCCTCTTTGCTTTACTTCCCACTTTGCAGTCTCCCCCAGCCAGGCTTTGTTTCCTCACCAATGTTTCTTATCCTTTTTCTCTTTCCTAGAAACGGGAAATCTGTTTCTTTTTTTTTTCATGTTGTTTTCTACCCCACCCCACGCCCACTTTCCTTCTACAAGGCTTGAGAACAGAAGGAGACGAGGCCCCAGGGCCCCACTGTCTGTTGGCTCCCGAGGGGACAGACATGAGGAAGGAGCACCTAGTAGTGAAACCCACAGCATTGTTCAGTTCTTGTGGGATATTTGCACACTGTGTGAAGATATAGTGCTGTGATTGGTTTAATAAAGAGCTGGAGGATCAATAGCTGGGCAGGAAGTACGGGGGACTTCCAGGCAGAGAGAGAAAGCAGGAGATAATGGAGGCACAGGGCAAATGCCAACAAGATGCGGAGGGAGTCGGACATACAAAATGAAGGAAAGGTAAAAAGCCAAATGCTAAAATGTAGACTAATAGAAATGGGTTAATTTAAGTTATAAGAGCTATTTAGGAACAAGTCTAAGCTACAGGCCAGGCTTTCATAATTAACAAAAAATCTCCATATCATTATTTTAGAGCTGGCTGGTTGTACAGAAAAAGACTCATCACAATCAGCCTTTCAAATGGCTTCTAAAATAGTTGAAGTTAAAAAGAAATACTAACTTTGAAGTTAAGAATGCCTGGCCAGTTAGTGATTCTGTGTCTCTCTGGATGCCTTTCCCAGCAACCCCCTCTCCCTATGCTTTTTTCTGTTTCTTGTTGGCTAATGAAACCCTCTGGGGCGTCTGTGCAGGCAGGCCTGTCTATGGTCCCTTCCTCTGCATCATGTCCTCTTCTGTTCTTGCTCTGTCTTCTTCCAGGCGTACCCTCTCCTTCTGAGCATGACACTGTCTCTGATTAACCTGCCATCAGACAGCTGGACCCTTGCTGCAGGTGCCGCACACAAGGCCATGCCCATGGTCACACCTACTTTCCAGGGTGGCAGGAGCAGCAATATTGATGCCTTAATGCACAAAGTCAAGAGCTCCTCGTGCTTTCGCAGATCACCTGTCCTTCCACTGGGATTCCATGTTAGGACAACCGTCAACTATGCTGGTGACTAAGGAGGCCAGGGGGTCGGGGTCTGCCTGGGTGATCTTTTCTAACTTCTTGGTTTCTTATTTTAGATTTACCCCTATATGTTTTATTGCATTCTAGTTAGAAATACACTTACCTTCAGCCATTTATTCTAGCAAAACAATGAAGAAAATAAATATGAAGCTGGTGTTTCCTTTTAGCCTGTTTCTATTCAAGTCTTAGCTCTTATGCACCTCATAATGAGTACAAAGCAGGTCCTCCATTGAGATAAGGCTTGCGGTCCTGCTCACCTTGCCTGTCTTATTGCTACAGTCCTTTCCTGGCCCTCTCTTGCTTCCTGAAGGGTGGCCTCAGTCACTTCATGTTCGAAGAAAAGCATTTTTAAGTTGCCTTATTTTTTGATCTATCCAGAAAGAGGTCTTTATATGTAGCTCTATTGTCTTGAAGCTGAAACCCTCCTGCCTCAGACTCCCTAGTGAGGGGGTTACAACCAAGCGCTGCTGTGCCTGCCCCTCCCCCATTATAAAAATACAATGTTCATTGCAAATAAAAAAAATCAGGAAATAAATAATTGACAATTTTTAATCTCACCACTTAGAGGTCAATGCAGCTGTCAATCAGTTTTAGACCTTTCCACATCCACATGGGCAAACGTATTTGCCACGAATCTCATTCTCCCTTCTCTGATCAGGCCCACTCCTTTGGCTCTTACTATGTACTACTTCCTTCTGTGGCTGTACCTGAGGTATTCTGTCTTCTGTAACCGTCCCTGCCTTTCCCCCACCTGTCTGCTTCACTGAGTTTCCCATAACTCTGCAACACACGCAGTCTACCCTACACTAAAAATCCAACCATGCAACAGTCACCTTCTAATCTCTGGCCTCTCCCCACTTACACCCTCTGCTGTCAGAGAACTGAGATGTTGCGCTGAGATTTCTGGAGCCTGGTGAGATGGTGGGTGGTCAGAGAACAGATGTCTGATACACACCTTTGAACTTATAAATCGCTCATTGACCTGCTGCCTTTTAATTTAGTGAAAGTTCTTACTCAGTCCTTTAAAGACTGGATCTGGCTTCCCCTAAGTTCCCGGTTTACCAGTTAGTGGGACTTTATGTGGATAGCATAAAGGTGGTTACTGCTCTTCCCACAGTGGTATCATACTTATTTCCTAGAAAGCTATGAATTCTAGGTGTCAATTAAGATAGACTCTCCCCAGGAGGGCCCTTTGGTTGCTGCCCAAGGCTGCTGAGCTGATGGGGCACCATTTACTTTAGCACGTTTACATAACCCATGCAGCTAAGTGCCGCCTCAGCATCTAACACTGCTTCAATCGCCTGTGGCTAATATGCCCCGGTGATAAATGTCCCTCCACACCAGCTCCTGAGGACGGTTTGATTGATTTAACAAAGGTTCCAATTGATCCAGAAGTTATGAAAAGCTCTAGGGTTTCAAGGAACAACATCTGGGGACTCCAAGCAAGTCTGTGCTCCAAAGAAACAGCGTGCGGTTGTGTCTGAGACCGAAGCAGGATTGCTGACCGTAGTCACCACTTCTTTTAGAAGAGAGGTACCTATGGGGAATGTTTAACTTGCCAACCGACAGGATTGCAGACTTATTGCTCACCTCTCGTCGCATTTAATGAGAATCACGCTGTCTGTTCCAATTCCCAAGGCTGCAGCTCCTTTCTTGAGAGAAAAGTGACTCTGTTAGAAAAACAAAAACAAAACACATTTACAATCAGTTCTTTATGAAGACAAGATCGAGTCCCTCTTCTGGCTTTCCTCCTTTGTTGTCCTTTTGCTCCTCCACTTCCCAGGCTTCTCAGAAGATAGCCACTCACTTTCACTACATTTTTGCTTGCTTTAGCTATACATGTAGTTTTAAATTTTAATTAATGTATTTCTATGTGTATGGGTGTTTTGCCTGCACATATGTCTGTGTACCATGTGGGTGTCTGATGCCCACAAAGGCCAGAAGAGAGTATTAGATCCTCAGTGACTGGAGTTACAGACATTGGTGAGCTGCGATGTGGCTGAATCGGACCAAGGTTCTACAGAAGAGCAACTGGTGCTCATAACTTCTCGGCCATCTCTTTAGCCCTCCTATTTAGTATGCTTTTAAACACACTATTTTATTAATTCTTTGAGAATTTCATATATGCAGACAGTATATTTTGATCATATTTGCTTCCCTTATCTTCCCATATCCACCCCACACCCCTTACATGAAGTCTTCCAACTTCATGTCTCCTTCTTCTTCTTCTTCTTCTTCTTCTTCTTCTTCTTCTTCTTCTTCTTCTTCTTCTTCTTCTTCTTCTTCTTCTTCTTCTTCTTCTTCTTCTGTACAACTGAGTCCAGTTTATGCTACCCACACACTTATGAGGTGGGGCCATTCACTGAAGCATGGTTGACCTACTAGGGGACTACACCCTTAAAGAAAATTCTCTCTTCCTTCCACAGCGGTCCTCATTCTCACTAGGTCCTCATTCTCACTAGGTCCTCAGCTAGGGAAGGGGCTTCTGAGTCCCTCCACACTGTTATAGAATGTAGACTGGTTTTCTTCTCGTGTAGGTCTTGTGTAGGCAATTACGGCTGTGTGAGCTCATGAGTACTCTTGTCATCTCCAGAAGACACCATCTGCTCCTCCCTGACCTGCTCCTTGACCTCTGGCTTTTATAATCCTTCCACATCCTCTTTCACGATAGGCCCCAGTCCTGATACAGATGTGCCATTTGTGGCTCAGATACTTAGTCTCTGTACTTTGATTAGCTATGAGTTTCTGTGTTAATCAGTCTTTCCTGAACAAAGAAACTTCTCTGTTGGGATCTGAGAGTTGTAATACTCTCTGGGTATAGAGATAGGAATTTGGAGGGCAGTCTGATAATAAGTCAACATAGCAAAATATTAAATAGTAGTAAGTTTACCTCTGGGCCCAATGAGGTCACCAGCCATGAGTTCCTGATGAGATGCTAGGCGTGCATCTCCTCCTGTAGAGCATGCCTTCAATCTAATTGGAAACCAGATGTTCACCTTCCTAACATTCATGCTGTTATTGCTTCTGTGGATATAACTTGCTAGATTGGTTGTTATTATAGTTTTAAGGGATCACAGCTGGATCAAAACTTATGGTTTTTAAAATATTATAGTGAAACACGTAATTGTGTAACTTAAATACCATGTTAGCCCTCTCTGGACATAAACATCTCTGTTTTCTTAATTGTTTTCACATTGTTGTGGACCAGTTACCATCACTGATTCCCCAGAACTCTTTCATTGTATAAAACCAAAGCTCTTTACTAAATAGTAACTGCCCATTCTCTCTTTCCTCACCCCTGACAACCACCATCCTGTTCTTAGTCTCTGTCAATTGGACTGTTTCAGGTACAGCATTCACGACATTGTGTTTATGTAGTGATCCTGTGGAGACCTGGGTTGTTTCTACCTTTTGGCTATTATGAATAGTTCTGCTAGAGACACAGGTACACAGATACTTCTTTAAGATGCTGTTTTCAATGGCTTGAGGTACATACCTAAAAGCAGAATCACTGGGCCATATGGTTAATATAATTTTAACTTTTGAGAAATTGCTGAACTACTGTCTACAATGACTGTGTGATTTTTGCACACCTACCAACATCACACAAAGGTTGCAGTTTCTCCACATTCTTACCAATGTTTATGATTTATGCTTGTTTTAGAGACAGGCTCTTCCTCTTGCCCAGGCTATCATGGACTCTCTGGTTTCTGATTCCATTGCCTGAGCTGACTTGTATGTGGTTTTTTTTTTTTTTTTTTTTTTTGTTGATTTTTTTTTTTTTTTTTTGCTCTTGAGGCCAGTCTTCCTAAAAGATGTGACAGTAACACCCTGTGCTGTTAATGTGTGCTCTCTAGTGAGTGATCTAGATTCTGTTTGTGTGCTTCTTTGGTGAATTGTCTATTCAAGTCTTTTGGTTATGTTTTGGATGGGATTGCTTTAGTTACTGTTGTTATATTTGTTGAATTCCCCTGGGTTTCTTGAGGAAAGATAAAAATATACTGGAAATTGTAACTGTATGTGGGGTTCCAGCACATAGTAACTCTGAAACAATCTCTCTGTCTCTGTCTCTCTCTCTCCCCTCCCCCCATCTCTCTCTCCCTCCCCCTCTCTCTCCCTTTCTCTCTCTCTCTCTTTCTCATGTGTGTGAGAGAAATAAAAAGTGTATGAGGGCACATACATACTTCAGCACGTTTGTAGAGGTCGGAGGACAACCAAGGCTACCAGTCCTCACTTTCTACCCTCCCCCCCCCCCTCCCCCCCTCCCTCCCTCCCTCCCTCCCTCCCTTCTTCCTTCCTTCCCTCCCTGCCTTCCTTTTTCCCTTCCTCCTTTCCTTCTTTCCTTCTGATTTTTTTAGATCAGCATACAAAGTAATGAGTTTTGTTACGTGGCATTCTTATACACATGTTTTTCTTGATCCATTTGAGTCCTCTTCCCTGTCCTCTGTTCCCCTCTGACTTGTTCCCTTTCTTTCCCCACTGGTCTCCTTCTGCTTTCACATCACGTGTATTCTATAACCTCCCGCACTGTCCCACACACCTGAAGGTTTCTTTCTCCTCTTATTCTCATTGTCTATCTTCAAGAAACTATCCTTATGCTCATGGATTTACTGACACTGTGTGTAAGTAGGGAGAGAACCTGGTCCTAAGTCCAGCACTCTTCCTCCGGAGTTCTAGGAGCTGTTGTATGTCTGGGTCCAGGTAGGTGGGTCATACTGACAGCCTGCTGCCCACTCTTTGTGCCTTTGCTTCCTGCTTGGATTCTGGGTCTTGATGGTTGTAATCACCTTGGCATTTGGAGAACTGGGGAAGGCTAACCTCAGCCCAGATGTACTGTGTCTGCCCATCAGCCTCTTACAATTAACTACAGATCATTAAGCTGTCCAAAAGGAGATCAGCTCCCTCAATTTACATCTCCAAAGGGCTGCTGAGTGGAATTTTAAATCACGGTTCTAAAGAGGCATGCTCTTCTCAAATGCTCAGCCTCCACGCATCTGAAATTTTAAGTATGCAGTGCATGGGCTCAGAACATGTAGATTCCTTGGGAAACTGTCTGATAAAACAGGAAATCACATTTGTAACAGCAAAAATAACATCAACCAATAAAGGGCACACACCAAGGGACGAGTTTTAAAAGCTTAGTGTAACTAGAAGTAATGAGAAAGGGCCATTAGCTTAATTTTACAGCCACAGAATGACAGTGTGGATATCTGTTACTAAGATACCTGGGAGCTGGGAGAAAGAGCTCAGCTGGGCCAGGGATTTTAAGGTTGTGTGACACCTGCCCTCCTTTGCCCCTTCAATCACAAACCAATGTTCTCCTTTGTATTAAATAGAGACTAGGGAAGCCAGAGCAGAAGTTCAGAGGAAAGCAGTGCTTAGTCTCTTTTTGCAGAGAGGGCTCAGAGAGGCCAGCTGTCCTAACTGAAAAGCACAAATACCTCAAATTGTGCCCCTCAGTGAATGTGCTCTGAAGCTTCGTTCTGCAGATTGCCAAATTGCGGCTAAGTAAGAGATCGGATGCACCTGCCCGTGAGAGGCGCATGTCTGGTCTCTAATGAGAAAGAACAGGGGTCTGTAATTGGGGAGTAATTACAAAGGATAATTGATTGCTGTAAAAATGCCACAGATTCAAGGAAGCCCACATGCCCCGATAGAGAGCTTAAAGATGGGGAACGGAAGTGACATGAGGCATGAAAAGAGAAAATTGGGCACCAAGCACTCTTTATATTTCCAGGAAAGGGAGCAGAGGCACATAGCTGAGTGGTAGCCACAAACAGAAGACACCTATGGGGAGGAAGGAAATGGAGAGCTCAGAGGCATTTAATAAGGAAGAAACAGCAGAGACGAATTGAGTGGCATGCCTTTCTATGTATGAGACGACACATGACAATCATTTTTAATCCTTGGTCTCTTGTCATGGATAAACCAGAGGAGAACAGCATCTAAAAGCCAATATCCTTCCTGGGTGCTGAGGATTCTGGGAAAACGGTGTCCAGGAAGAATTTAGAGGTTGCTTGTCAAGAGCAGATAGGTGGTCTTCATGTAGGAATAGCTGTCCCAATAGGGCCTGGAAGGGTTACACTATTCTGGGTGGCTTCTGAAAGCAAAATTGTGAATGAATTTGGAAGCCTCAAGGATTAAAATTGGTCTTCCAATAATAAGGTTAGTATAATACTCTATTGCTTTTCAATGGGCACATTCCGCTTCTCTCTTCTGATTTGGAAAATGTAATAAAACTTTGACAGATCTTAGTACTTATTTAGGACTAAGTTATGCTTCCATTACAGATATTTAAAAACCCATTCAATTTTTATTTTTAGCTAAATCAAAATTCCAGTTTGATGGAAAGTTTTGTTTCTATATTTTTAATATTGAAATATTGAACATTTCTAGAGGAAAATACTTCAGGATATAGGTACAGGTAACAGTTTCTGAGCCACACTAGCATAGAAAGCATCCCCCAAAACTGACAAATGGGACTTCCTGAAATTAAAAGCTTCTGCATAGCAAAAGAAACTTTCAACAGAATGGACTGGCAGTCTGCAGGATGGAAGAAAAGACTGTAGTCAAGTCTACTTAAGATAAGAGGTTAATATCTAGCAAATATAAAATGGCAAAATTAAACATCTCAAACCTCCAATTTCCAAGAAGCAAATGGGCCAATAGTCTGAACAGATAACTATCAAAACAGAAATGAAAATGACAAATAGGTGTTTTCTAAATGCTCACAACATCTCTCTAGCTGCAGAGAAATGCAAATCACCCAAGTTAGAATGACAATAGTCACAGAAACAAATGATAATAAATACTAGCTCACCTCTCACAAGGATATGTGGGGAAAGCGGAAACGTTATACATATAGGAGTGTACACCAGTGTAGCCACTAAGGCGATCAGTATAGAGACTTTTCCAAAAACTAAAAATAGAGATGTCACATAACCCAACCATACCATTTCTGGGCAGATACCCAAAGGACACTACTGAGATTTGTGCACATTCATGTTCATTGCTGCTTCACAATAGCCAGGAAATGGAATCTGTCTGGGTGTTTATAAAGTAACGGATGGATAGTGCAAATGTGGTACAGACACACAATAGATTTATACTGAAGTATAATTAACAATGAAATTATGAAAAGTCCAAGAAAACAGATGGAACTAGAAAACATTAAGTGAGGTTACCCAGGCTCAGAACAACAAAACACTGTCTCTCATATGCGGATCAGGTACCACGTGTCTAATAGACGGTAAGCAAGGAGCCTAACTGGAGAAAACGAGACTTTAAAGGGGGGCACAGCACAAGTGGAAAGGAACGCGTGGGACAAAAGAGTACAGCAGGGAAGTGGGGGCAGAGAGATGAGGGGAAGACTCCTCTCTCTCTCTCTCTCTCTCTCTCTCTCTCTCTCTCTCTCTCTCTCTCTCTCTCTCTCTCTGTGAGTGTATCAACCAACATGAAAGTCCCAAATGGAAACCTGTTATGTCATAAGCTAATTTTAAAAATAAAAATATTTTAAAATAAATTACATTGCTAATTTAGAGATAGTTTGCATTATTCAGTTTTCACTGAAAATGTGCTTTGAAAATTCATGGTTTTGAATGGTATGCAATTATCCAGTAGGAATTAATGAGAGGTCAGGTATCGGGACACAGAATACTCCCAGAATTAGAGAGATTGAGGTAGGAAGATTGCTCAATAATATTTCAGACCAGAAGACACATCATATTGAATTCCAGACTGACCTGGAGAAATAAGGAAGGAGGGGTTGGGGAGAATCATTCTCAGTGAGAATAGAAATGTCATCTGGAAGAGGATCCAATTTTGATTATTCCGTTTGTCTTTATGGCTGCAGTTTGTAAGGGCTCCTTCAATTTTTAGTGAGTGTTATTGTGTGAGTGCACACACGCACACACTCATGACCAACCTTGAGTATCTCAAATCATGATCATGATCCATCTTATTCTTGAGACAGGGTCACTCAGACACTTCCCTTTCTGGGCTTCTTGAGCACTGGGATTATGATATTACACTGTTTTTGGGGGATTTAAACCAGGCCCTCATGTTTGCACAGCAACATTGCTGACTGCCATCTCCCCAGCCTGTGCTCCTTCACTTTCTAGTAGGGAGAAGCTTCACCCTCTTTTGGTGATGGTAGGAGAATACGTGGAATGAATGACAAGCAACCCTGAGACAAACCAGTTCCTCGAGTCTGGAGTCTTAGCATGCTGGCTTCTCTCCTTCCATTAGAATTTAGATGGGAAGTCTGAAGAGTCCCAGCAGTTCCTCCAAGCCATGGCTAGTCACATGCAAATATTTTACTGTCTTAGTGGACCACAGCCTTTACTAGTCTTGGAGAAAGCAAAGATGATTTGGACAGCCCTCAGTATCCAGCCATCCCTTCCACTCCCCACACTCCTCCCACTCTCTGATTTGGTACTTTGGCCATTCTGGTTGTCATTGAGCTTGCTAAAATTATTTAATTGAAGTCTTTGCTTACTGTTCCGCCTTCCAAAACTTCAGTACTTATGATTAAATTGTCTTTGTGGTAATTTTATGTATCCATCCCTTACTCCATGTGGGTCTCTGTTTCAGCTCCACATCTTTTATGCCTACTCTGTAAAATAGCCCACTACTGCCATACAAAATTACAGTGATAACTAGTTCACTGTCTGTTTCCTAATGGGACAAAGGAATTGTATGAGGACAGACTTCGTATATAACTGATAAATATTTGTTGATATTATTGACCATTTGCTCAGAGAATAAATCCAAGAAAAAGTCCACTATTTATTGTTTAGGTTATCTAGCCAAAAATACTAGTGTTGAGGCGTAAATCTGGTGGCTAGCCATATCACAGAGGACTAAATGGGCAAGGTACATTCTGAAAGCAAATCCAGAGGCTTTTATGATACCCCCAAAGACTTAGGATAGGGTCCTTCCTAAGCATGAGGTAGCCACTAACTTCTCTACCCTGACCATTTGCTTGGTGAAGGAGAATTAAGCCCTAGACTTCAAACGAAGATAGAGAAATGTCATGGTAGTTTGGGAATCTCAGCTCCCAGCCCTTCAGACTTTCCATCAAATGTCCTCCCTACTTTTTAGCTTTGAGAACTATCAGTTGTCTTTGGACTTGATACTTTGTGACTGATATATTTCTCAGACCTTTATACAATAAGGATTTCCAACAACCTGGAAAGATCTGGAAGACAAATCTACAAATGAACTAGAATCTGCTTCTTTACTGTTTCTCAAGGGGTAAATTCCATTACTCCTCACTGACCAACAGAATTTACCTTGTCCTCCTGCACATGCGTCCCCCCTACAGGTTGGTTTGCCTTCACTGAGGTGCAATAGAGCTGCATCTAGGCAGGGCTGGTGTGGGAACTGCAGATATTATATGAAGCACATACGGAGCACCTGAGTAGACCTCAGTAGATTTTCTCAAAGTATAGCCCTTCTTATTCTTGTGCACTCCTACCAAGTGTGATAATATCCTAATATCTCAGCTACCTCAAGAGGGATTTTGAAGTCTTCAAGTAAAATAAGTGACTTCATTTACTTGATTTGTTAAAATGAATATATGTCATATGGAGTGGTAAGGAAATCTGAACATGATGATAACATAGCAATAGGGAATGTAAACTCTGCCAGCACTGTGAATTCTTGGGCACAGCTCTGTTATTGGAGGTGAGTATGCATACATGTTTCCAAGAAGTAATATTTCCCAGACACGAGCTCATCTCACTCCTCTCTCTCGGCTGCATCCATCTCACCTGAATGGGTTCAGGGCTTTCGCCACAGGAGACATCTAGTTGGCTAGAGCAGCAATGCTGGCTGTGCCACTAAGGCTCAGGTAGGGGTCAGCTCTACCTTTCCTGCATATTTATTAGCTCACTTCATCTTTTCAACAATTATACAGGTAGTGGTTCCTTTTACAGAGGAAAAGGAAATGATGTCACTGCCCTGAATTAATGTCTATGAGGAGGTCAATAGACCTTACACCATTTTGAGTTAATTTCAAAACTCATGGGCTTTATATACTATCCTTGAAGACAAACACACCTATCCAGGCACTTCTAACCTGGATTTCCACCTGACATAGGATGTAGTGCCATGGGTTTTAAGAAAGATGAGTTCCCTCCATACTCTTCCTGTGACTATATATGTTCCTTAAGATCGGACACTGGGTTATTGCTGGTGTCCCTCTCAAGTATGGCTCAGAACAGCACAGGGGGGAAGGAAAGAGGGGAGGAAGGGAGGGGTTGGGAAGGGATGAGAAAGTCAGATGATAAGAGGGAAGGGAGGGAAAGGGAGGAGAGAAAAGAGGAGGGAAGAGGAAGGAAGTGCAGTGAGGGAAGGGAAGGGGAGGAGAGGGAAGGTGAACTGAAGTGAAGTGAGGGAAGGCATGGGAAGGTGAGGGAAGGGAAGGGAAGGGAGGAAAGAGGAAGGAAGAAGTAAAGAATCTATAGCTCAGGGACTATACCCCACTGTCCCAATCCCTTATTAGTCACAGCTATACAATATCTCCAGGAGTTATGTGTTTATAGTCACTCACACCTATGTTGGGTGAGACTGCTTGTTCATTCCTGGCTGCCCAGACCCAAAATAATTATTCAGAAACTATATTATTTGCAATACTGTTTGAACAATTGCCTAACCATATTTCTAGACAGCTCTTATATATTAAATTAACCCATTTCTATTATTTTATATTTTACTATGAGGCTATGGCCTACCAGCAAGGTTCTGGCTGGTGGCTCACGTCTATCTCCTCTGGTGGCTACATGGCATCTCAATGACCTGGGATTAAGAGTCCCATGCTCTACTGACTGAGATATCCAGGCAAACAAAATGGCACCAACGTGGACAATTACATCCTCATAAAGCCCAAGAGATCTTGGGAAGTAATTCTAGACACAAAAGAACAGAGTTAAGCATGGCTTCTTGATAGCAACATTTTCTACGGTAGGCTCTGGTTTCTAGAGGCAAGCACCTCTCATTTAAGAGAGGTTTCCTGACTCAGATTTAGCTGCAAAAACCTTGCAGTTCTCTTTTAAGAGGATCTGCCGCAAAGCACTTAAATGGTGTTTATAGCCAACAGCATGCTTCCTGGTGATGGCAGGGACTTTGAAACTCCATAGAGTAGTCGCAATAAACATGGCCCTTACCAATACCTCCAACTCAGAAAGATAAGGAATGGGGTGGATCCAGCTGTCAAAGCCACGGTTTTAATCCTAACCATATTAGCAAATTAAAGACTCATGTGGTCAGAAAGAGAGATACACAGTAAAGAGATTCAGATGAAAAAAAAAACTCTAAGTGGTTTACAATATGTTTAAAACTATATGTAGGCTTGGGAAAGAAAAGAAAAAGGATAAAGTCCTTTAAAAAAAAGAGAGTAGTTGAGTGTGGTAGCATAATCTTTAATCCTCTCACTTGGGATGCAGAGGCAGGCAGATCTCTGTGAGTTCAGGAACAGCCTGGTCTACAGAGTTAGTTCCAGGACAGACAAAGATACACAGAGAAACCCTGTCTCAAAAAAACAAAAACTGGGGGCTGGAGAGATGGCTCAGCGGTTAAGAGCATTGTCTGCTCTTCCGAAGGTCCTGAGTTCAATCCCAGCAACCACATGGTGGCTCACAACCATCTGTAATGAGGTCTGGTGCCCTCTTCTGGCCTTCAGGCATACACACAGACAGAATATTGTATACATAATAAATAAATAAAAGAGCAACAAATGCTAAAAAAAACTAAAAATAAATAATAGAGTTTAAAACAAAGTCACATAAAGATAGAAAATACACAGAGAATCTGGATACTGTATGTCATTGTGTTGTTTTTGAATTGTTTGACTGCTGAGGAAGGAGCAACAGCTGCTAAAAGACATTTGATTATAAATGCTGCTGAATTAACCCAACAAATATATTTTGAAAATGCCTTAACTTTAAAATACAAGTCAAAGGATATGTTACTTTGATGAAGAGGTTTTACTTTTGTTTCCACAGGAAATGAGAGCATGTGGGTTCACTCTGGGTTAAGAAAAATGTTTGATGAAGGAAGACCCTCTGAAAAATCTCACATAGGAGCAGATGGCACAGATGAGCCAACATTTCAGAGGACCTCTGTTGGAGTCCAGAGTAGCTTCAAGACTGCTGCCTGAGATGATCAAGCCTCAGAGCATATTCCACTCAGGACTTGACCATAGTCCTAAATTTTCTTTAGGTTCCCATAAGATTATCAGTGCCTCCACTCAGCAGGAAGCAGCCTAGAAAACTATGCCCACATTCCCAAAAAGGTGAATTATAGATGTTTGTCTTTTTTAATTAATTAATTAATTTATAGAATGTTGGTTACAAGTTGTTATGGGTAATGGTCAGGAAAAAGCTAAACAAAACAAATTAGATTTAGAGTTCTTATTTTGAAAAGAAAAAAAAAGGAAGCACTGTGAGTCTTGTACCCTATAGAGGTTTGTGGCTGGTATTGGTTTAATAAAGCACTGATTCACCAGTAGCCAGGCAGGAAGTATAAGCAGGGAAACCAGAATAGAATTCTGGGAAGAGGAAAGGCTCAGTCTGCAGTCATCACCCAGACACAGAAGAAGCAAGATGAGCTAAGGAAAGCTTTTAAGTTCTTTTCCGGGAGTAAGCATGGGAAGATGGCCACATGAGAGTGGACTGAAAATGAGGTACAAAGGCAGAGGCAGGTGAGGGGTATTGAAGTTGAACTGACTTCAGATCCTGTTTTTCCTGTTCTCCCTTCTGCCGGTTTGTGTCAGAGGTGTGCCATTGCATTACATGAGAATTACCTTTTTCCGTGCTGTGTGAAACGTTTTTCCTTAAATAAAATTTTTGTATTTTTGTTGTTGTTACTTAAGGATACATATTTTGGGAATTGACTCCCTCCAGAATGCCATATATGAAATGTGCAAACTGTTTTCTGATGTAGTTAGGAGAATTACTTCTCTTCTTCCCATGAGAGGCCTGAGCAGATGCCTGCTGACCCGTTCTAGAAGACACGGATACAGGCAGTTCTTGATCTGTGAAAAGTAGAGGGACTATGTCCTGGTGATTTGCCGGAGAGATCCTCCTCTTTCTTACAATTATGGAGGACATTTTTCCTCAATGACATTGGATTATCTGTGGAAGCTATTTCTGGAGGAGCTTCTGTCACATGAGGAATAAAGAGAGATGTGAAACGCATCTCAAAGTATGGGATTTCGAGAGTTCAGAGCGACAGATGAGATTTGAGCTAGGATTTTAGATCCTTGCTATATCAGCTTTTAAGAACTTATCTAGAACTCATTCAATCGCTTTTTGTTAAGCTTTTTTTTTTTTCATGGAAGGCGTGGGGGAGGTGATGATTCAGCAGAGGGGGAATGTGGAATGAAGAGCTGTTTGGCCCCTCTGGTGTCGTGATCTTGTGATGTTACATATTGCAGGGAAGTCATCTCGGAACGCGTTGCTCATGGCCTCAGTACCATTTCTGTTGCATCTCAGTAGTGACTCCCTCACTTCTAATGCTGTCTGTTTAATGTGGTCCTATCCAAGTTTTGCAAGAAAGCAGTTCATTTGAACAGAGAGAAAAATGTAACAGCTTGTCCTTTTTATCATCTAGATGAGTGCTAGTCTCTGCTGTCTCTAGACGATGTTCCAGTCTGCACTGATCATGCAGGTAATAAGGGGTGACTCCCACACCCCGAATGTTGGAAGTGATGGGCTATGGAGTCACTAAATGCCATTTTCCTCCCAGGTCACTGTCCTGGTGTGTTTTATGTCAAAATGACATGAGCTAAAGTCACTGGAGAGAGGGAGCCCCAACTGAAAACAGACCTCTATAAGACTGGACTATTGACAAGCCTATAGGACATTTTCTTAATTAGTGACTGACTGGGAGGGTCCAGCCCATTGTGGACAGTGCTATCCCTGGGCTGTTTGTCCTGGGTTCTACAAGAAGGAAAGATGATTAAAGCATGAGGGGCGAACCAGGAAGCAGCACCCAGCCATGGCCTCTTCATCATTTCTTGAACCCAGGTTCCTACCCTGTTTGAATTCCTGTTCTGACTTCTTCAGTGATTAACAGACAGATGGAAGTTTATACCACACAAGCCCTTTCCTCCCAAACTTGCTATTGGTTAAGGTGTTTCATTACAAAAACAGTAACCTTAACTAGGATTATGGCTCCAACTAAGCATGTCACATGACAAAGTCAGCACCCAGAATAAAATAACATTAACTTAACCTGGTTTGGTACATTAGGAAACATTAGCACTGGAGTAACCAGAAGAGGAAAATAGCACTCGAGACATAATATACAAGTAAACTCAGGAGCCTCTAGCTACAGGATGGCATTTAGTCCCAGCCTAGCAGTTGAAAGAGCAGAACTGGATGGCAGAGGAACAGGGCTGTGCCACGCTGGTTGTGTAATACAGGGCGAAGCATCTCTCATGGCTGCAGCTTGGTTTTCCCCTCTACAAAGCAGGATTGGTGTTTTACAAAGTTATGTAAGTACAGCTTCCTGTTCCCCAGGCACGAGGCAAGGGTTTTCTGACATTCTCATCTGCGTCCTGCAAGTATTGGGCTGGGACAACCTCTCAAAGAAAAAGAAAAAAGTCACTGTAGCCATTGTCCTCCCCACTTCAAAACCAGTACGGAAACTCCTTTTTCTTCCTTATGGGAGAAACCCCACCGCAAGAACTGACCATTTTTAGACAGGAGAAAAAAGGCCATTTATGAGAGACTTGATACTTTTTTTTTTTAGACTTTTTGGAGCTATTTCAGGAGCACGTACAAACAAAATGGTTGTAAAATCTGAAAATACGTAGGAAATCTGTACCCTTGCCCTGAAGTCAAGAGGAGCTATAAGAAAGGATGAATCAGACCCAAAGGAACTAGAGATGGAAATCAGGTGAGTTCTCTGCCTGGCACTTCCAGAGCAGAACTCACTTGTAAGCACTGCACCTAAAATAGTCTGCGTGAAGGTGCAGGCAGGTGCTGCGCCACTTTTTCCTAATAACGTCCCTCTAGCCTGGTGTAGGAGCGTGGTTTATTCCAGGCATAGGCAGGAATTGATAATTTAGCATCATTTTCTAATTAAAAAAAAGCTCATGGCAGAAATTTGATTATGAAACTACAAAACCTTAAGTTTACAGCACTTATAAAACCCATTGAACATGGAGAAGTTGACCTAGTGCCTACATAGAGCCTTCGCCCCTATGTTCTAGCATCTTTGGTAAGGAAGGCAAGCTATCCAAAGTAAATGTAAAAACCAACTCAGCCACAAACCTTGATGCACAAGGTTGTGCCCGCAGCATATGCTAGGGCAATGGTGGCACAAAGCTTGTGGTTAGTCAATGTCTGCTCTGACTTAAGGTTCATTCTGCAAGGTGGAACCCATACCTGTTACTGCTTTGGTGACCAAGGACTGAGACTAGATATCGCAAAGACCTAGGGTAAAGCCAAATACTACTGTTCTAAGAAAAATATAGTGAGTCCTAATAACAGGCTGCTCTACTCATAGACCAGTGCCTTGCTCAACCATCATCAGAGAAGCTTCTCCTTGGCAGATGGGAACAGATAAAGAGATCCACAGCCAGACGTGAAGACAGTGAGAGACCTCAGAATACTCAGATCTAAATGGAATGTCCCCATCAAATCCCTCCCTTCGAGGCATAGAGAAGGCTGTGAAAGATGAGGTAGAAAGAGTGTAAGAGCCAGAGGGGATGGAGGACACCACTGCCAACAACAAACCAAGGCCCTCTAAACCAACATGAACAAAGCTCATATAAACTCAGGGCTGCCTCAGTCTGTGCTAGGCCCTCTATATATTTTATCACCACCCCACAAGGCTGTGGAAAAAAATAACTTTATTCTCATTATTTATTGAAGTATTTTTAGACTGTCAAAGAGTAATCAGATAAAACATATTTTAAAAAGAATAATTCATGTGTCAAAGTGGAAAGTTTATACCCAGAGTCAATTGCTATTCTAGGTAAGGATCATAGTCGAATTACCATTTTTCATTTTGTGCACTGAGAAATAAACAGCTGAGTTGCCTTTCTTTCTCTTAGGAATGAAGGAATGGACTTCAGGTTAAAATATGAAGAACAGAAAGTATGGCAAAAGTAGTCTCAGAGCACATGGTCTGAGCTTTTCAGAACAGGCTGTCAATCCTTGCCAAGTGTGAGGCTCCAAAGCTTATGCTGAAGGTAGAGATACCTGACAGATAGATAGCACAGGGCAGCTTGCTACTGGGTTAACCAAAGAAAACAATGTCTAACATAAAACAATTCTGAGCATTTTGAAGCTGAGTGTACAGAAATATTTAACTATCTAGAGATCTAGATCTGCTTCTGGGAAATCGGGAGAAGGAACATAATCTTGTTTTCTCCATAGAGAATAAAAGTTATCTCCTGATGTACGTCAAAGCATGAGGCCCGTGTCAGCAGGGGGTGGCCCTGCTGTGTGGCATAAGCTGCTGCGGTGTAGCTCCCTTGCTGATTTGCCCTGCTTGGTGAGAGAGAAAGGGAGAGCTGGTTCTCTGGTACATTAGAGCTGTTTGCTATGTGAACAGACTGGAACACTGTTTTCATGCCTACATGGCCATAAGAAGGATTCTTTGAAGGGCACAGGAGGAGCATGAAGTTCTCTGCCATGATATCCAACAAGGAGAACCAGAGTTCTTATCCTTCATCTAGCTAACCCCCAGAGGTAGGCAGGAGCCAGTGCATGACAGAGACACAGCTCAGAGATCAGACAGGAAAAGCCCCTATACCATTTCTTTGTGGTACTTAGGATGCTTAATCTTCATTGGAGGTTTGACTGGATTCAGAATGATCTAGGAGGTGCACAGAATTTCTAGGTATGCCAACAAGATGAGAGTGTTTCCAGAGAGGATCAACTGAGGGGAGTACAGCCCATCCTGAAGTGGGGTGCACTAACCCACGGGCTGGAGGTGGAGACAGTGAAAACGGGGAGAAGGGAGCGAGTTCAGCCTCTGCTTCCTGGCCCCATCATGGTGTAAACTGCTCTGTTCCACCATGCAGTCTCATCACATCGGATGGATTGTCTGAAACCACCCCCAAGCTGTCTAAGAAACATAACTAATACAGTTCTAAATCAAGCCAGCCAGCTTGGAGTTAAATGGCTAAAGGCACAGGGTTGAATCTATTTAATCACTAAAACTGCAATTTTAATCGGAAAGGGTTCATCAACATTCCTAGAACTGGATGATATGAAGCCTGTCTTCAGTGGTTTGGAAGTGTTGAAAGCCACACTGCCTTTTCTCCTGCTTCTGGCCCTCAGCACAAAGTATAGACAGACATGGAGGACGGGAGCTGGAATTCAATATACTCTGCTTTGGGGCTGGAGAGATGGCTCAGCAGTTAGAGAGCTAGGTACTGCTCTTGCAGAGGACTAGAGTTCGGTCCCCATCTATACTGGGTGGCTCCCAGCTGCCTGTAACTCCAGTACCACACGGAGGCCTCTGGCCTACATGAGGACCTGCGTATATATGCACATACCCACACGCAGATATACACATAGCTATAAATAAATCTTTAAAATAAAAGGTATAAATTCTGCTTTATCTTTGAGGTTTCCATGCATTTCAGAGACAAAGAAGATTTTGGACAGCTCAGCTCAACTCGACTGTCCCCTCATTCTTTGAAGTGTCTCTAGGAAACGGAATATGTGGAGAAAAAGCATTCAACTGAGGATCATCAATGCAATGGTAACCCTGGGAAGAGTGCAAACACATACGTGCTCTGACGTGAAGGCGATGAGCCTGGGCACGGCCGCCATTCCTTTCTCCTTGACTTCCGGAAACATCTTATAGCGGGCGATAAGCATGGCGTACATGTTGGAGATGGCGCCACCTGAAGGGCACAGAAACAGTTACTTTTTCTAATCTCCATCGACACTTCTCATGCCAGCAGCATTCTTTATTTCACAGACCTACAACAGTTTCTTTCACTGTGTGGGTCACAGCTCAGGATGGGGTCATAGAACTGAATGAGGTGGGGAGGCGGGGTCGAAAAAGCTGCCGACAGTAAAACGTCTCACAATATACAAGGACCACAAACTATTTCAAAATCAAGCATATAATGAGTCTGAGATGTTTCGGGCAGGGCTTGTCCATGTTACATCACACAAGGTGACTGTACGTTGTTTCTAAACACATAAAATATTCACTTGGTCTTTTGCATCATGCTACATAATACCAATGAACACTGACTGAAGTGGCTTTATTCCGATATGAGATTATTGTATCTTATAAATAACAGTGTTTTTTTTTTACTGTACATGCAACAATTTATGCTTTTACAGAAACTTAATAGCTTAGTTATGGAAAACAAGCTTAATATTTCTCTATCATTGTTCCTTAGCTGGTCCTTATCAGTGTATCTGGGGTGTATTGTGTTAGGATGTTTGATTTTTAAAGTTGCTACTTGAGTTGGTGATATGAGTATCATAAATAACCAAAGAATATTGATTTGGGACTCGGACATAATTTTCTACAATTTATGAAATGTCCTTAAATACACTTCTGCCATTTAATATTGTGTATTGATGCAATGTGGCATAGGCTATCATAAAATAAAAGTAAGGAGTAAGTCCAGAAATGGTGATGCCTATACACAGTGAAGTATCAAGTGTCTTTTGCTTGTCCTTAATAAGTGGCAAAATATTATCCATAACAAAATTACTTTAAAATAATTATTTATGATTTATTACAAGTGAATATCTTATTTGTGTGTTTATTTTACACATCTAGAAACCCAGGTAGATCCCAAGTAAAAAGGGATAATGAGTGGGAAAAGTTGACAAAACCCTGACCTCTAACTTTCAGAGAAAATGCTTACACTTTTCCTTTGAACTGCATCCTCAGATTCAAGGTACAGCTAAGATGGTTCAGAAAAGCACATTTGCCCCAAGCACCTTAGATGCCAGGCATGATGGTGCACGTGTTCAAGTCTAGCCTGGTCTAATAGTGAATTCCAGAACAGTCAGGACTACAGAAAGACCCTGTCAAAAAGGATGGGGAGGGGTAGGGAAGGGAAGACAAAGCACCTTAAGGGGAAGTTTTAACTTATTTAGCTCTTGCTGGGGAGCTCTTTGCATCTTATCACGTAGCTGGCTTTGAACTCATGATCCTTCTGTCTCAGCCTCTCAAATTCTGGAATTTATGTATGTACTATTATGCCCATCTTGAAGGGACTTTTGAAAAGAGTTGTTTTTCTTTCTTTTCTCTCTAGTTGGCATTAGGCCTATAAAATCCTGTTACTATGATAGTGGCAAATAGTTATTTCTTTTCTTGTTATAACAATGCCTTGTGCTTGAATTTAGATAAACAAACCACTGTTAAAGCTGCAGGCTGCTAATGGCTCCAACAGAATGTCTGATAAATGTCCACACTTATCTCATTATTCTCTGTTCAGTCCTCTGAGATACAATTGCACTCATTGATGCAATGCTGTTTGATGATGTCAGCTCCATGTGGAACTGCATTTCCTGTATTTCCCCAAGACTGTCAAGGATTTTATATGGTAAAGTTTTATCCTGCTCTGTAAGTAACATCTCACATGGCCAGCAATGAAACTTTCTGCAAGACTATAGAGAAGCTTAGGAATTTTGCTATCCAGGATATATGAATGCACACAAATATATTGGCAAAGAAAGCATGAGACCAGAAGGCAGAGTAAAAGTGTATCCCTCTGCTCACTCCAAGGAAGAAGCTCTTGGGACTATTTCCTGGATGGTTTGATCAATCTTTTCTTATAGTGGCTGAGGATCAAGCAGGCTCTGCCAAGTTGAAGGGCCCATACAAGGCTGTGACCTTTGCATTATGAGCCCTTGGCTATAATACAGGCAGGCCACTTGGTACAAAGTCACCACCAATCAGATCATGGTGTCTCTATAGTCAGAATGCAGGCAGTTACTACTACCTTGTTAAACCCTAGAGGTTCAAGTCAACAGAAAACAGGTCAAGTATGTTCAGGTCTGATGCCCAGTTGAAGGACAGACACTGTGTGATGGTGGACTCAAAGCAAAGCTTTAGAGGATGTTCCAAGCCAGCTTATGATTTCTCAGTCTTAGCACTAATAGACAGTTTGAGTTACAGAATTCCTTAAAGGTGAGTTGTCTTAGGCAAGTAAGGTGGTTAGCCCCACCCGTGGCTTTCAGTTGCAAGCACCATTTTCTTTCAAACCACAACAACTCAAAAGATTCTCAGACATTCCCAATGGTTCTTTAGGGAGGGAAGCACTGGTTCTCTAGTTGAGAGCTACAGCTCTTGTTACATTCCCAGTCTGAGGATGGGGGAGGGGAAAAAGAAAGGGGGATGTCACAAAGAAAGCACTCTTCACGCATAAACTAGAGGCTTCCAGCCCTGACCTCCTGCAACCTTGAGGATGATGAAGAGACTTGTGCACATGAGGATGAGGATGGATGTTTGAATGACTATGCCAGGAAAAGATCTGTGGTTAAGCCAGGTCTTTCTCCCTAGTCCTTATCCTTTATGACCTGCCAAAGACTAGAGTGCTCCTTGATCCTCAGGTGTAGATAATATCACATATACAGAATTCTGCTGTGGGACATAATCTTTTACCCTGTAAATATCTGTCACTTTTATTGGCTTAATAAACTGCTGATTGGCCAGTAGCCAGGCAGGAAGTATAAGCAGGATGACCAGAACAGGAGAATTCTAGGAAGATGAAAGGCTCAGTCTGCAGTCGTCACCCAGAAACAAAGGAAGCAAGAAGAGAGTGCCTCATTGATAAAATAGGTACCAAGCCACATGGCTAACACTGACAAGAATTATGGGTTAATGTAATGTATAAGAGTTAATAAGAAGCCTGATTGAATAGGCCAACAAGTTTATAATTAATATAAACCTCTGTATGTTTCTATGGGACTGAACAGCTGCAGGACTAGGTGGGTCAGAAACCTCTCTCAACAGAATTCTAGGAGTCATAGTGGAATTTCCAGGAAGTACCAAGTCTTTGGGTGCTAGTGGTGGAGATGAACAGAACTGAACAACAATCAAAACAAGTTGAGCATTTTGTCCAAGCCAAAGACCCAACTCTTAAGATTTAGTCCTAGGAACAAAGGCACAACCTAGGTGCCTGTAATTCTACTTTCCCTCCTCCCACTCCTTGGATCATTTGACTCGTTAGCCTAAGAGCAAGACTGGATGCTATCTAATAAAAAATCAGCCAACAAATAAGGATGCTATGAGCCATCACTCTTCTTTTAGGAAGTTGAGGAGAAACAGGTCCCCATTGCTTTCTCTTGCTGTCCCTTCTGACTTGGAGTATTTATATTACAATATAACACTACATCCAAGGCTTTCTCACTAAGCTGAAACATACGAGTCTTCAGGCTCAATGGAAGGATCTCCACAGTTTCCACCTGATAATTTGCCACCATCCACAGGCCATATAGAACCTTAGCAGAATCATCAATGAGGAGTCATTCTTGGGGTGTATGTTTTCTAGAGCATGCAGGTTCCAAGAAAAGCTAGATAATTAGGCATGTCTCCTATTTAGACTAGTCAAAATTTCATAATCAATATCCTACTTCTATGAACCATTAAAATAGAAACGATGTTGTTCTTGGCATATCTCAGGGACAGCTCAGCTCCACAATCAACCTTATAAGAGAATGTGGAGAGTAGAAATGATGTTGACATCATAAGCCTGCTAACCCTACCTCCATGAAAATGTCTTAAGCATCAACTTCAGACAATAAAAACCAAGTTAAAAACTTAGCATCAAAGGAGAGTAAGCTCTAAATTGCCTAGAAAATGAAAGAATCCATCACGACTATTGTTCAATGACTTGTTTTTTTTTAAGACTAATTTTTCTGTTCCATTTAACTAACACCTTTCCCTTTAGCATTTGAAAAAACATGATATGTACTTAAAAACATGAAATAACAGTTGAGAGGTGGTTAGACAGACATATGCAGTTTTGAGACCGCTGTTGTTGGGTCTTTTTCTTTCTTCTCTCACTTCCCACCTGCCTCTGCAGGTTTGCTTTAGAGGGATCAGAATCTGGCCATGCTGTCGCTGGCATGTGCAGATGGCCTCTCCTGTCCATCCCACCCGTCAGAGCGTACTGAAGACTGGCTTCCTCTTACTGATTAGGTTCTGCTCTGACACCAGACTTCTTTTGCATGGGTCAGTGACTTTTTCCGTCACCCTCCTAACTTCCCTTTCATCAATGAATCAAGTCAAGGTCACAGTCGTGAGCTAAGGGCACAGCATTTATTTCAGGTTGGTTCTTTGGGCTGGGAGAGGTATAAATGTGGAACTAGGGTGCGGTGGCTGGTATAAAAGGCAAAATAGAAAACATTGGGTGCCATAAAAAAGAGAAGGAAGGAAAACTGTCTCAAGGAAATCCCTACCCTCTGTCAGCTCTAAGGAATCATCTCCCATGCACTGTTTGTCCTCCTTGAAATTAGAAATTAGCCTAAATGCACTTCCCTGCTCATTATTCCAGAGACTGGAGAAGGGAATGAGCTCAACTGAGGAAGCACGCCTCTGCACACACCATCACCCACTGAGTGTTGTATTAAATGCCTCTTTTACATTTCACTAATTCTGGGAGATGCAGCAAGTGTGAATTTCCTTATTAGCAATCGTTATTCCTTTGTCCAGCATTATACATACATCTTATACATAGGTAGAAGTATTGGATGACTATCATGTCTGATTATACCATTAAGCACAAATAACTGGCATTAGTAAGCTTGAAGATGTGTTCAATGGATTCAGTCACACTGGTTATTTTGATAAGCACAAAGCCTGGGTATTCTAATCATAAACACAAAATAGATGTTTGCTTTTCTTAAGTTTATAACATGGCATGTCAGAAGAATAAAACGGAGAAAATTTGAAATATATATACCAGGAGAAAATATTCCATCTCCAGAGCCCCCTGGCCAGCCAATGATCTCTCTCATTTTCTTTAGTGTGACATATTCTAACAGCACAAATACAGGAGCAATCTCATAGGTGAACCTGAAATGTATAAACGACAATGTTTTATGCATGTAACTCAAATAAGTTATTTACCATTATAATATCACAGAATATTTTCTGATTTTTTAAAACTTACATTCATAGATGGAAGGATTCTAACACTAAATATAAAATTTTTTATAAAAGACTTTCCAAAACATTACTCATTTTTCTGTTGCCTTAAAGCCAAGATCTTCAATTACTGACATAATATACAGAAGTAGCTTATTGTACTGGATACAGAACACGACACAGTGTGACACTGGAAAATGCAGCAGTGGGCTCTGTTCTCTTTCACATAACTTATCATTTTAAATTAGAATATTAAAAAGTCTCTTTTGTATTTTAATATTTTGCATAGTTTGATAAAATCAAAGACATATAAAGGTGTTTTTTAAATTAAGCTAGAATGAGAATACATGATGCAAAGAGATTTACACAAAAGATATTTTTGTGTAATCAGCTACTTACATGTTAGTGTTTGCTGTTGATGTCAGCCAGTCTGCTGCCAACCCAACCATATCCAGTCCAGTAGACAGCTGATTAAAATATCGGGGATGCCCTGAAAAAAATGGAATTAGGATTGCAACCAGTGAAAATAAATGTCTCCCAAACACATGTTTTTTTTTAAATAACTAAAGGATCTTGAAAGATACTTCAGTTCCAAGAGATGCATATTCAGAAATATAGTATGCAAGTGTGCCTGTGAGCACAAAGACACATGATCATGTGCACACATGTGCACTCACACTCAAGCCACCCTTCCTCTAACCAGAGGCTACTTAGAGTTTAATAGTTTCCAAGACACTCTCTAAAGATCTTCTCTCAAATGGGTCCTTTAAAAATCATATGTACTTTGCAATGTGGGATTAGATTACTTCCTACTATACTTTCAATATAATTGCAAACTAAAATTTTATGGTATCCCAAATCGTTACTCCCATTTACACTGATACTGCTAACAGTCCTTTTGTTGAGCTGTTCTGAGAATCAGTCACACCATGACATCCTTCAGGCATGCCAGCATTCATAATAATATCAGTGACAAATGAGTGATGATTACAAAGACAGGACAAAAATGAGAAACTAGGACACTTTGCCGAGAGATTTGCCCTGGATTCAAAGGTGATGCGTGTCTAAAGATGGCATAGACAAAGCTAATTCTGGACAGTTTTCCATGTCTGAATTGTGATTATGATCAACAAAGCCCCCTCCCAGTTGAGATTTAAAGCAGAACTAAACACAGATCTGTGAAGAAATATAATCAATGGCTAGACTGACCCATCAAAAAAAATTATCTAATAAACTTCTAGATTTCTTTAAAAGTCTGCAAATGGATTGCCCTCCACATACCGCCTGAGGCTGTTATTTAAAATGTGGTTATAAATATCTCATCAGGAGTCTGTTTTCTCATCTTGTCCCATAAGAGGCTATCAATAAATCCATGCTTTGTTTAGCAACAGAAATTTGGGGAGAAGCAAAATTCTGGAAGTAGCATCTGATTTTCAAAGCGGTATCTGTCACTGCTGGACATCTGTCTGGTGCCTGTGATGTGAGCCTTGTGTCCCAAGTGTGGGCAAACAAGATAAAGGACAGCACTGGAAAAAGCACGTTGCTTATCTAAGGGACTAGAAGGCTCTCTTATCAGCTCTGGGCACGTGGCTAGAGAGCTCAACAATGGGAACAGATAGCACTGGGAAGGAGCACATTTTAGAGGGAATGGAATTTTGCGACTCTAGTTAATTCTTGACATTATCTCCTTTATGACCTCAGATCATGCCTCCACCCCCTTTTCTCTCTTCTGCAGGCCCTTTGACTCTGACCTCATCAGTTTACTCATTCAGAAAAGGTATAAAGTCCCTCAGCTGCAGCAGATGCTGTTGCAAGATGCCATCCCTTCTCTCTGCCTCATTGACTCCCCATTTCATTGTAGCCCGAAGCTGACATCACAGCCCACTTCTCCCTCCAGAGGGCCCTCCACTCTGCTGTCCTGAAATCATTTTTGAGTGAGGAAATCAATTTGGATTTATAGCTTATATATATATTTCTAGATGACCCTACCTATTAGCATACAGGATTTAACCCTGTGGAAATTCTGGTATGGTAACCTCTGCATAGAACTGAGAGGATGTCTTCGGTGTGTACAGGAGCTCTGGACACCAGAACTCCAGCCCACTCTGCTTGAACAGATACTCTATGTGAACTAAACACAAGTCTGGTGCTTCTTACCAGGGTTCCTTCACTCTATACAGTTTTTGACCTCGGTCTGCAATTTCATCGGACTCTCTCCTGAACCACAGCTTTCATTCACTGCTAAAGATGTGAAACTACAGAGTGAGGTAACTTAACAGTCAGAACAGCATGACCTTTGGGGTTCTGGCAGAAACGTCCCCCTAATTACATCTGTTCTGCTCCTGTGGCCCCTACATGCTGTCTGCAAGGGATTCCCACTGCATCCATCCAGGGTTGTCTGAGAGTGTGAGAGGCTGCATCTGAATGTGATAGCAGCTCCAGCAGTGCTGGGCATCCTTAGCCCCTGGCCCCTATGATGTGAGCACTCTGAGAGGACCATGCTCTGTTCCAAGCACGGGAAGGCTCCTGCACAAATTAGCGAATGAGTCTCAAAGGATGATGAGCAAAGGCTGGCACCTGGCAAATGAAACCTGATGCTCACAGTCAGTTGGAGAGGAGCCAGAAATCCTCTAAAACCGCTTTTTGTGAACTGACAACCCGCAGAAGGGTGCTCCTTGCTTTCCTTTGTCTAATGGGCTCTCTTAAAGACTGGAGACTACATTAGCATTACCCTGCTTGGCCACCACAGCTAAAGAGAACAATTCCCGTGGACGCAGGAATTGTCTAGATTCCCATCGTTTACTGAAGCTTCTAGTTCTAGCGTTTCTTCACAAGTAATTTGAATAGGCACCTCATTTAAGTCTTCCTTACTGCCCTTCAATCCTTTCTAAAGTTGGAGGCCAAATGGAAATCGGGCTAAGGACTGTTATCAGAGACTAAGTGACATTTTATAAAATGATCTCTCAAGGATCATAAGAATACTGAATGGTAACAGGGAGGGTTGTTGACAAACAGAATATTAACAGCATTATAAGCCATAAGTTTGACAGTTGAAGACAAAAGCTGCCTGCTGATGATGTTTTGAAGTGCTATTTGGGGATGTATGGAGAGAAGACAAAATATGGCACAAATAATACTGACATATTCATCTTAATCCATCAGATTTTTGTCTTCACTATAAATAAAATGCACCACAGCAACATTTGACTAGCAGTTTTACAAAAATATATAGCAAAAAAAAATCTAAGCATTTCATTGATCCTTTCATTCCCCTCGACAACACTAGAGCACTGATACACAGAACTATCACTTCCTTTGACTGGCAGATGCCATTATCTTAACTCTAAATTGAATTTCAAAGATGACCAGCTTTGAAGAATGAAGATGTAAAAAAAAAAAGTAAGTATTCTTTTTTATTTGTGAGCAACAAAAACAATATGTAGCAATTTGCCATTAGTGAATTTAAATGTCAAGTATGGGGGATGGGCCATGCAGAAAAGAATTAAAACCATTTCTCAAGCTTGCACAGAAGGATAGGTGAAAAGAAGAAGCAGAGTATCAATCCTTTCATGCCTGGCACGTGTGTCCTACTGCTTTCCAGGAGGACTAACTGGCGGTATCTAACAAATCCACAGAAATAAACCAACAAGTTAAGCTCATTTCCCCTCATATCTATTTCCAAGTCTTCCAAAATGGACAATAATTACACAATAAATCAGTTTCCCAAGGCGTTTATGCAAACCTTTCTCCTCTGACGATATAAAGAATGTTTGAGGGGAGGAGGTTAAACTGCTTTTGTAGCAAACGTTCTTAAAATGTTTGTCATTTGTTATACTAATAAATCACCCAAAAAATGGTAGCATAAAATGTAGCATTTGCATGACTAATGATTCCTTAATATTTCACATTTATGAGTTACCAGTAAATCTTTTTAATTCTACGCATCACTGTAGATCCTTCAGCCTTCCCTCCTCCACCTCAGAAAGGCGTTCATATTTATCACTTGTAATTTGTTTCACTGTGTATCAAAATGATTAGAGACAATGTAGAAACAAGCAGAACCCCCAGGACCCGGTAGAAGAAAGCCTGGGAGGCACCCAAATGGATGTGGTATCTGGAACTACATCGTCATTTTATCCTGTCTCAAAGGATGCTATGAGAATCAGACATTCTTATTCACGTGCACAGCCAATGCGAAGGAGACAAATCCTTATGTAATACCGATGAACTGCTAAGCTAGTCTATATTGTGGTGTGTGTGTGTGTGTGTGTGTGTGTGTGCGCGCGCGCGCACGCGCGTTCGCAAGCACACTTCTTTCAAAACAGGAGAAAAACTGGAATTCAAATCTAATGTTTAGTCACTTGAAGCAACGCCACAACATTCTCTCTCCAGCCTGAAGACTGTATAAGTTGGTTAGTTGGGACTCCTGATCAGTTCTGTGCCAAGAAAATTGCCAGCAGCACCCTGGAGTTCAGGCTGAGAGCATTGCACCCTTAGTCTTTACAGCTCTCATTTCCCCATTTTGGGTCACTTCTACTGGCCCCTAGTGACAAATGGTTTCTACAACCTCTGATTCATCTCCTGCCACTCTTCAGATTTATACCCAACGACGGCTCTGACATTATCAACAAGGTGCGTTTGGATTACTCTAATAATGACTATGTTTAAACAAATGCAATTTTGCAATATTGAGAATAACACGACCCAGTAGAACAGGAACGATTTTATAGAAAAAAATGAAAATTGCAAAACAAAAAGCTTTATTATTGCTGGTTGCACAATACCTGTTTTAATTGCATATTTTAGAGTTGTTTGGCAATGCGTCAAAATTTCCTCCAAATTTTGTGGTTGGTCTGCTAATTCCCAATTATATTCTTGAAGAAGCTCGTTGGGATAGTGGAAATCAATTACTTTAGTTGATCTATCGAAACTTTTCACCACATACTGAAGCAAAATGTTCATAACATCTTGCAGAAACGCCAGAGTGGGCCTCTCTCCATCGCGCGCTGGCAGCAGGTCTGGAGAATGGAATGGAAACGATGCTTTAGATTTTACCACGCAAAAATCCAGGCAATTGTGGATCAGGCAATTTCTCTTTGAGTTGAATTTATTGGCACTGGATTCGCAGTGCTTGGGAGGGAGGCTGAGGCAAGGGGGATATCTGGGAGTTGGAGATCAGATCTGGTTTAAGGGCTAGAAGACCCCGTTTCAAACAAAAACCACATCATCTGGAAACACAAGTAGACAAAATCTCCTTCGGAAATTAAATTTTGCATTTTTATTCCTAACATAGTATCTTGTTTGGTTTATCCTTTAAAAAAAAGGGGGGGGGGCTCGACTTGTCTGTTTCACAGGCTTTGTCCTAAATGTTAGGAGTAATCGTTTCAATTGTCAAGACTCCACGTTGGGAATGTTTGAGAAATGCCTTCGTGCAAACCAGGAAAAGTCAGTCTTGCCAAGTCATTATCTCTGACTCCTGAAGGCCAGATGTTGTCAAAGTTGGGGCGTGTGGGTGTGCGTGAGCGCACTTTCATGCTGTTTGGGAGACTGGGAATCATGCAAGCTGAGGTAAAATTTAGCGCCCAGGGCTCACGTAAACAGAATCATTCCTCAGTGAAATTACGGTTACAAAATGCTCTGGATCCAATCGAACATCTAAAAAAATATCCCCGTGATTCCGAGCTATCTGGGAGGGCACTTGGAAATTTGCTTTACTTAGAGACTGGGGCAGCGCAGAGAAGCCCCGACATGGGGCGCAAGCCAGCCGAGGCCACAGCCACCCTCAATTCTCAAGGCTGCGCTAGCGCCAGGCGTTGTGGCCGCCTACTCCTGTTTGGAAACTCTAGGGCCGGGTTCTCGGCACGCTCCAGCCCCTGTACCCAACGCCCTTCCAATTCCACGCAAGATTCTCAGAGGGCCCGCCCCCACCATCCACTGGGTGCCTGGGGGTCAGACGTCGCCGGGGAGGAGCGCGGTCCTGGCCAGCCGGCGCCTTTTTACCTGTTGCATGCAGAAATGCGTAGTTGACATCCGCTTTGGGGCAGCTGCAGGGTTTTTGGTCGCAGGTGCAAGCGACCTTCCGAGTGGCGGCCCGCGGGGCCACGTTCCCGCCGCTCTCCGCTGGCTTCTCAGAGTCTCCATAGAGCAGAGCTAGACAAGGACACGTAGCGCGGGGCCTGGTCAGCCGGCGACAGTTTGGCTCCTGCATCCCCGCCCATCCGCAGCCGAGGACTCGGTGGATGCAGGTTGCAGGCTCGGCGACATTTCCCAGCCAGCCCTAGCCCCCGACCTTGCCCGCCCTTCTCCCCAGCGCGCCAAACACTCACCGCACAGCTTGTTTCCGATGCCGCCAGTGAACTTTTGAGCTACCTGGCACCAGGCTCTTGCTGCGATCGCCAGGCAGAGGGACAGCGAAGTGGAAAGAGAACAGACGGGCGAGTGAAATTTCGTTTCAAGTGAGGTCTTTAGTGATGAGTCTGGGAATCCGGCTCCAGCCTCGCGAGCGGCCGCGGGCGACTCTGTTCTCAGCAGGTGGGGTAGCTCGCGGGAACCTGACTCCAGGGCTAGCCCTGGCTTCACCGTGTCCCGTGAAGAAAGCCACACCACCGCCCTTCGCACTTGTTCACCAGGTGCGCAGGTTTCCAGACCCTCACTGCTGCGCCAGAACTGTCTTTCCTAGACCCCGGGCTACCCATTTCGTCGCGCTTGCCTTCCAGACCCTAAACTACTCCCCATTTCGTCTTTCTTTGCCGCATCCCTTCCCTGTCCAGGGTCTAGAGGTCCCAAAGCAAACCCCCCCCCCCGCCCCCCCGTCCTTGAAGTCCATCGATTCCCTCAAACGCTGCGGTCTTTCAGGAGTCTATGCTTAGGGAAATGGGCTGAGACATCCTGGGCATCTTCCCGGGGGACAAAAGACTGCGTTAGTTTGGGGTTTTCACACAGTTAAGAACTTAACCGAGGTAGCAGGGCGAAGCGTCCGAATAAGTTTCCTGTTGCAGATGTCAAAGCTCTGATCATCTGCCCAGCCCTGCAAATCCCAAGCCGGCTATCCACAAAGCTTTCCCACTGCAGGCTGCAGGTCCCTATTGTCCTACCTGTACCCGGGTTCTCGGGATCCCCAGAGCCATCTTCAGATCCGAAGGACCAAAAGCCAGAGCCGGGAGAGGCCATGGCTCTGCGAGACTGGCGCCGGTCGCTTCCGAGTGGATGCAGGAGAGCTGGCTTCAGCTCGACCCTGCACGCGCGTGCGTGTGTGAGTGTGTGTGTGTGTGTGGCGGGAGGAGGGCAACGCTCGGGGACTGGCGCGTCCGCGAGACGAGGGTGGGTGTCACACAGGGACAGGAAACGTGCTGTCTGCGTGTGCCGGTGCTCGTGCGTATGTGTTCCAGTCAGAGCGTATGGACGCGGCTGTGCGTTTCGCAGAAGATAAATAAAGAAGTCGCCAGGATCTTAGCAGATTGGAAAGTGGAAAGGGCCCAAGAGATTTTTAGGGAGAGGGAGCTCGGTGGGGATATGAGGGAGTGACGGAGGGGAAATGGAGGAGCGGGATCGTGAGGTGCGAGGCTGTGCCTTGGAGCGCGAGTCAGCTGCGGGGGAGGGAGTCGTGCTTGCGCAGGGCTGACCCAGCCACAGGCGTTCCCCGCTTCCCGCTTCTACTCGGACGCGCTGTCCAGGGTGCTACCGCAGTCCGCGGCACGCTGGTCCTAGAGACCAGAGAGACCTTGGAGGGGCTGGAAGGGTGACTGAGACCGATTTTTACGTGTGCATCGATTGGTTCATTGTTTGAGGGCTGACTCTGACTGCGGACAAGCAAAAACTGTTCTTGCGCCCTCCTTCCTCTAAACCGGCGCCGAGGTCGCTGTGACCTCAAGAGCCCAGGCCACCTGGCCGCAATCAGGCACAGCTTCAGAGCTTGGGGAAGGTACCGAGAAGGGAGGGAGGTGGGCCGCCTACAAGACGACGAACTCATTTTATCTCTTTTGCAGAGCCTAGCGTCTGCCTGCTGAGCTGAGCCAGCCTCGGGGCGCAGGCTTCCTGCGCAGTCATGCGCTGGGTCCCCGGACCCACTGTCCAGATTTTGACTGACGGCTGAAGAGAAAGACTGCTGATTGAAGCAATTAAAATCCACGCTGGAGTCTATCACTGAGGACCTCGGGCTGGGAAAAATTAAATAAATAAAACGAACAGAAACTTCTTGAATAGCAACGGGGGAGAGCTGACACAGTCCACAGGATTGATGGTTGTTGGGGGAGGGGATCCGGTTACTTGGTGACCTTGGCCTACAGAGGCGTGAAACAGCCTACTGTTTGTGCGTGACACAAACACGCGGGTGCGTAGGAGGCGTGCAGGGGGGTTCCAAGTGAGCAAACCAGACTTCCCAAATATCAGAAGAAAATGCATTTCCTCTTTTCAGGGGGACCCAAACCAATGACCTCTCGTTCTCAAAAGAAATCCTTAAGGTCGGGACAGGGGGGAGGGGATTGCCTAAGAATATAAAATTGTCAACTTCCAGGTCCAGAGAGAAGTAGTCCAGCTTTTTCTAATAAAGAATGAAACGATCCTTTCTGTTTTCCTTTCCCTAAAGGTTCGTAAATAGGAGCTGCACCTTGAGGATTTGGGGCCCTTGGACTTTGATCTGGTCTACACTGTAACTATGACTCCGGACTTACGGAGAGCTCAAGAAAGACTGGCAGGAAAGCGCTGGTTTCAGCCATTTCCAATTGCCTTCCCTGGGCGCCCAGGGCTAGTGTTAGCCTTTTCTGTAGTCCCCAAAGCCCTTCATTCCTTCTCTGAATTTTTAAAACAGGCACCAAAGCAGGGACCCTGGAACCTTCTGTCTTGGCGACCAGGGTGACTTGTTTTGTTAGGGATCCTGAGACCTGGGGTGGCTTTGCAGGCACCCAAGTCTTGGGTCTCCAAGTGCATTCTCTCCCCAAAGCTTTATCTTCTTCCCACGTGTCCGAATCCAGGGGCCCATGGAGGAGCTAGTTAGTGGATGCCCACTGAAATTGCAGGATCTCTGGTTGCAATTGACACTGTTGGGTGCAGCCCGAGGCTGTCTCTAAGCTTGCTCTGGCGACAAGCAGGAGCTTAGCCAGGGAAGGCTGTAATCTTGAACCTAGGGCTCAGCTTGGTCAGTCTTTAGGGCACTCCCGGACTGATCGCTTCAGCTGGCAGAGGCAAAACCTCCTGGAATGCCTTGGCTCCGATGTCTGCTGGGCGCTTGCTCCTTCAAGCTTTGCCGAAGTGACTCGGGTTCTTTGTTTAAATCCATACCAAATCCTGCAAATAATTTGCTTCAGGCCAGCTGGCTGGGGTTGAAGCTTTTTTTTTTTTTTTTTTTTTTTTTTTTTTTTT
>NW_026067958.1:5894661-5917272 GCF_014885135.2 Alexandromys fortis | reverse complement strand
CAAATGGTAAGGAAACTCCTGCTTCCTACCCGCTGCCCGTTTGCTCACTTTTATGTGGCCAACTTCCAAGGAGAGGTTACTTCAAATCTGCAGAGGAAGAGACCTTACTATCTGACAATTCTCAGCCTGAGGACCAGTGTTAATGTGGTTGGCTGGGAAGGCTGTGTGGGCGTGGGTTTGGAGGTTCGTCCAGGATTCTAGGTTCAGTTTAAGGTGGGCTATTCTGTAGAGTAGCTGGGGCTGGGGATTAGCTTCTGAAGACAGATCTCATCTCAGCTCCTGCCACCAGCCCAGCTGTATACCAGAGACAGAGCCCCCAAGGCACAAGGCAGACAAGCCCTTGTAAAACACACTTTCCGAGATGCTTACTTTATTTTGTAATCTTACTAATCAAAAGAGGAGAGAAAAAAAATGCAAGTTTTAGATGAGTTCCCCTTCAAAGTTCTTTCCACTTTGTTCTGGCATATCCAAACAAGGTCCTGCGAAAGTCTTTTCAAGAAAGAAGAAATCTCTTAAATCATCTAAAAATGAGCAAAGGGGTGGTGACAGCTCAGACACAGTGGGTACCTGAATTACAAACAGTGGGATCAAGTGGTACATTAGGGTGATGGGGGCAACTGCAGGTGGGAGACGTCTAGAGGTCCAGTATCTGGAACTCCCCAAAGGGGTTTAAGATTCTGAGGGCACCTCGCTGTTGCTATAGTCCTTGTAGCATCTCAGGGTTCAACACTTTGAACTCAGTAGGGGCTACAGTTGCTGCATCAGGCGCTGGCGCTGGGAGGTTTTGCGCAGGAGCCTTCTGTAGTCATAGGGGTTGGCGGAGATCTCCTCGCTTCTGTTGGGGGTCCAGCACCTGCAAGTCAGACAGGGTCTCACAGTCAATGGCAACTGCTAGCAGTGGTATTTCCAGATACCCTCCCAGGGCTAGGCGCTCCTCTTCCTTGAGCTATCCACCAACCACACACATTTAAAAAGACACAACCAAAATGTCAGGCTAAACGAGCCAACTTAACTGGCTGTAAAGATACTCTGCAGCTTTGCAGAGTTGAAGCTAGTGGCTTTTGTGTTTGGATGAGAGCCAACCACTAGAAGATAGAGATCACAAAGGCTGGCTTTGTTTGGAACAATAATTCACAGTTAATACAAACATACTTACCTTAGTGCTTTATTTAGTTTTTAAGAGACTTTCATCAATCAAGAAGATTCAAGGTGTATAATCTGAATTTTTTTGGTGGTGTTTTGTTTTCTCTTTTTCGAGACAGGGTTTCTCTGTATAGCCCTGGCTATGCTGGAACTCACTCCATAGTCCAGGCTGGCCTTGAACTCAGAGATCTGTCTGACTCTGCCTCCTAAGTGCTGGGATTAAAGGCCTGCAACAACACCACCCTGCTCACCTTCTGGTCTTTTAAATCAAATGTCTCTTTTAAACACTCCCTCAATCTGAATAATCACTAATCACTCTAGTAGGAATAAAGTTACTGCTTGTTCTGTTGACTTTTCAAGGTTTCTTCTTCTTCTTCTTCTTCTTCTTCTTCTTCTTCTTCTTCTTCTTCTTCTTCTTCTTCTTCTTCCTCTTCTTCTTCTTCCTCCTCCTCCTCCTCCTTCTCCTCCTCTTCCTCCTCCTCTTCTTCCTCTTCTTCCTTTTTCTCTTCTTCTTCTTTTGAGACAAGGATCCTCTACTTAACCCAGACTACACTGTACCTTGTACTGTAGACCAGGCTGGTTGAACTCAGAGATCTTTTTGCCTCTGCCTCCTGAGTGCTGGAATTAAAGACACGTGCCACCACAGCCAGGCAGGTTTCAATGTTTTTAATGAAACTGCTTTACTGGACCCACTGTAAGAGCTCCAGTCAATGTGGACTTTTAGTTTCTGGCCTTCTTTCTTTTACTGAATAGGGAAAACAAGTACAAATAACTCATTTGGTATTACAAAAGACCCTAAATAATAAAAGTAATCTTGAACAAAAGAATAAAGCTGGTGACATCACGCTATTTGCTTTGAAAAATCTACAAAAAAGTAATAGCAGCCAAAGAGCATAAAAACAGATTCACAGACCGAGGAACTGGAGAAGAGGGCTCACAAACAGATTCATTTGTCTTCCATTGGGCTTGACTGAGATGCCGAGAGCTTATAGCAGGGAAAGGCTAATGTCTTCAGTAAATGATTTTGGGAAAACTGGATACACACACACACACACACACACACAAAAATGGTAACAGAGATTTACTTCACAGCATATACTGAAGTCCACTCAAGAAGATTAAAGACTTAAACTACCACCTAAGACAGAAAATCTGCTAGAAGAAAATATAGAGGAAAATATCTACAACACTGGTTTGGACAAAGGATTTTTGAATATCACCACCAAACCACAGGCAACAAGAGCAAACACAAACACAGACAAATCAGATTATACCAAAAAGCAGGCAAATCGGATTCAAAATACAGCAAACAAAAGAATCAAAGCAGTGAAGAGACAACTTGCTAAAGGGTAATAAATATTTACAAATGATACAATTGATAAAGGGGACAGTGTCTAAAATCTACAAGGAACTCAAATAATTCAATAAAAACAAGTGAAATGGTTAAAAAGGGGACAAAGGACCTGAAGAGGCACTTCTCAGAAAAAGGCACACAGATAACCAAAACGTGCGTGTAAAAAATGCTCAGTGCAAGATTGAGTGACTGTCACATTCCAGGAACAAAGGATGCCAGTACCAATACAGTACTACTCTGACTAGAAATAAGAATCAAGTTCCCAAGAAACCAGTCCGACAAGAAGACTGATTTGCTTAAAGTGACCTAGTCATTAAACAGGGTTTGGAAGTGTCTCTGTTCAGCAGCCTTAACAGATTGCTAAGCTTTTAAAAGAGTGGAAAGTTGAAGTCTTGTTGTTAGGTTAGAGAGATGACTCAGAGAGTGATTATATTTGCTGTACCCAGAAGGAGAAAAAGACAAGACTCCCTAGGAAACTGGGAGCATGGGGATCATGGGAGAGGGTAGAAGGGAATGGGGGAGGAAGGGAGGGGAGCAGAGAAAAATATTTGGCTCAATAAAATCAATAAAAAGAAAAAAAAATTGATGTACAAGTCTGATGTCCTGAGTTCAGATCTCTGGATGTAGGGGTGGGTATGAGCCATCCCAGAGCTCCTACAGTACCACAGGAGGTAGAGTGGGAGAATTGCTCCGGAGCCTGGAGTGTGTAGCATAGCAGTAAGATCAAGAGGCCCTGTCTAAAAACAAGGCAAAGGCAGGATGCAAAGACTAACTTGCAAATGTCTTCTGGATTCCACACGAGTGCTGTGGCAAAACTCACATAAATATAATGCGCACATACAAAATTAAAAAATAATCACATGCTAAGGGAAGTAGCTAGAACAAGCAGGTCACATGTGCGCTTCTATTTATATGAAATGTTCTGAATAACTGCTGAAAGCAAATTGATTAGTGGTTGCCAGGGAACAGGGGTGGAAGGGTGGTGATACTAGTAGGTATTTGGTTTCCTGAAGTTAGGTCTGCATGAAGTATTAAACCCACGGAACTGGACATTTTAAAATGGTCAAGTGAATTCTGTTGTATAAATTTTATCTTAAAATTTAAAGAATGACCAACATTATTAATCATCAGGGAAATTTAAACTTAAAATCACAAGGACACACGATCTCACCTATGTAGGATGTCTGTTATCAAAATGTAAATGCTGACGCGTGTTGGTAAGGACACAAAGGAGAGGAGCTCAGCACGGCACTGGAGTGTGTAGGCTGGTGCAGCCACCATAGAGGACAGTGGGTGCATTGTTCAAAAACATGAAGGTATTAGTATTTAGCAACTGTTACTAATGAGATCCTCAAAGCTCACTACCAAGCACATCACCTCAGGAAATGAAGCGAATATTCCGAGAGCTGTGTGTAGTCTAGTGCTCACCCAGTGCTACTCCCAACGCCCGAGCTATGCACTCAAGCCATGTGCCCACCAGCGGATGAATGGTTAATGGCCAGTTGTGCGATAAGGATAAACCTGGAAGACAGTATGTCAAATATCAGTGAAGCCCTGCAGGAGCCCACTCGTGTGTGCATCCTAAAAATGTCAAACGCATAGGAAGGTGCTCCTCAGGGCTTGGAGACAGGGAGCTGGGGACACACTGATTAAGGAATATAAAATTTCAGTTGGTAGGGATAAATTTAAGAGATCTATTGAGTGACGATAATTCATAGCAATACATTGGTGACTTGAAATTTGCTTTAAGATAGACTTTTAAGGATATGTTAATGTTTTCATCATTTTAAAATTTATTTTACTTATCAACCCCAGTTTCCCCTCCCTCCTCTCCTGCTGCTCCCTCTCCCATCCACTCCTCCTCCTCCTCCTCCTCCTCCTCCTCTACTTAGGTGGGGTAAGGTCTTCCATGGAAATCAATAAAGCATGGCCCATCAAGCCGAGGCAGGACCAGGCTCCTCCCCTCTCTATCAAGGCCGAACAAGGCATCCCACCATAGGGAATAAGTTCCAAAAAGGCAGCTTGTGCCTCAGGTCCTGTTCCCATTGCTGAAGGCCCCACAAAAGACTAAGCTACACTATTGCCACCCAGATGCAGAGGGCTTAGGTAGGTCCTATGCTGGCTCCCACAAGCTCAGGTCAGCTGTCTCTGTGGGTTTCCCCCATCTTGATCTTGACCCCCCCCCCTTACTCAAATGATTCCTCCACCCTTTCTTCAACTGGAATCCAGGAGTTCAGCCCAGTGCTTGGCTGTGGATCTCTGCATCTGCTTCCAACAAGGGAAGGCCAGGTCAGGCACCCTTTCCACTACTGCTAGGAGTCTTAGCTGGGGTCATCCTTGTGGGTTCCTGGGAGCCTCCCCTCCCTGGCAACAGGTTTCTCCCTAACTCCACAATGCCCCCCTGCCAAGATATCTTCCCTATCACTCTCCCTCTCTGACCTGCCCTCAGCTTGACCATGCTGATCCCTCATGTTCCCATCCCTCTTCTCCTTCTCTCCTTTAATTTACCCAGGAGATCTTCTTAACTATTTCCCCATCTTCAGGCCTCCATGTGGCCTCTCTTAGGGTCCTCCTTGTTACCTACCTAGCTTCTATGGGACTGAAGAGTATAAATCTATGCAAGTTTTAATCAGTTCAATTTAGCTATTCCACAATGTATGTGTATTTCAAAAATGTACAGGATTTTAACTTATCAATTTAAGTTTAAAATTTATTTTAAATTTATCAACTTATCAATTTTAATGTGTCAATTAAAAAATTCCATGAAGCATTCTGCTTGTTATTGCTGGCACACCCTTCCCCACTCGAACTTTACTGGAGGTGTCATCAGCAGTCGGTGTGTCTCTGTTAGTAAACTATGGATGTACTCAGGTACACATAAAGATGCTCTTCCTGAATTAATACAATTGGGCATATAATTTAGTCACAATTTTGCTAATTGTTCCATGATGTAATTTAGAGCTATTCTTCTTTTGCATTTGTTGTCTGTTTTAATTCAGGCTCTTACTGAGGTTTAGCCACACCGTTGCTGTGAGTTATCACCACTGTCTTTCTAAGTTTAGAAAAGCCCGCCCCTCTGAGAGTTACCTTGTTCAGCATTGGTATGTGAATATCACGTCCTTCTAACCTCAAGATTGTTTGATACAAAGACCACACCTTTGTCACCCTGATATTCACTATTTCCTTAAGTCTCCAGCATGGAGCTTTACATAAAGTGGCAGTTTTAACAGTGGTTAAAGTCATTGAATTTAAGTTTACAAAACCCTGTGTTCAGATTTTCTGTCCCCATCAGTTATTATGTGGGTGACTACAGTTGCTGCCCTCTGGAAACTTAGCTTCCATATTCATAAAAGAGGGCAGTAATAGTAACTGTCTTACCAGTTCAGTGAAATAACAGCTTAGTGCCTAGAACTAAGTAAGCACTCAACCAAAGCCAGCTCTGGCACCCTTATTCTAGTGGATATTAAGTGCACACCCATGGCCGTTGCTGGGAAGCAGGCAGTGTCTCTGGGATATAATACCGTCACAGTAGGCATGGATCGTCAGTTGGTGAAAGAAAAAGAAGAAAGTAGAGACAAAGGAGTGTCAGCTGTTACAACAGGAAGCAGGCAGACCAGCGAAAAGCAGCTGAGCAGGGTGTGAAAACCCTGGCTGAAGAACCCTCACTCGGTTTGTGACCACACACAAATCATTTCAGCTCTCTGGCACTTGGTGTTCTACTCTCTCACACAGAACCTCATGCTTCAGCTAGAACCCCACCAGGTGTGAACAGGTTATAGATCTTGTTTCAAGATGGAAGAATGCATCTTCTTTTTGGAGATCATAGTCAGGTAGCGTTTGAAAGAGCAAATGAAGGTGGATAATGATAGCCATCAGTATTTATAGACATCTTCCTCTGGGGACATAGTGTGCTAAGCAAGGTATCGTTTCATTTAATCTATAATAAGACAGTGAGGTGGGAATTTTGAAGATTCCTTTGTGCGTGTGAAAACGGTGGCTTAAAGAGCTCAGAAGAGATAAAACTTCTCAAGTAGCTCAATCGGGGTCCAACTCGAGACAATTGGACTGGAGAATTCTTCTCTCTAAGCATCACTGCACACTGTAAAAGAGAAGAGCTAGGGGGTCTGAGCACCCTAGGCCAACAGAGGCCTGGCTAAGGATTTCCAATCAGTTCCCAGTTCCTGCACATTCTCCTATTTCTCATGCACCACGTTTATATTCTCCTACGCACCTCTAGTCTCAAAACTTCATGATGAATTTGGAGGAAAGGGGAAAATTATTCCCAAAGTTGTATATAAGTTGCAAGATAAATTATTTACTGACATAAAATTTGTAGTAAGCTGAAAAGAATCTTAATCAAGGCACCTATTTTCCCATGAATCTTATTTTCCCAAAATTGCTTTTGGTTTGTCATCCCTGATTATGAAAATTAAAAACATAATTAAAAATCCAAAAAGAGAGGCCAGTCATAGTGGCATACACTTTTAATACCAGCACTTGGGGGGCAGAGGTAAGTAGATTTCTGTGACTTCTAGGCTAGTCTGGTCTACATAGAGTTCTAGGCTAGCAAAGTTAAATGGTGAGACCCTGTCTCAAAAAACCTCTTGTAATGATTAAATTATATTGTTTAGACCTTAATAAATATGCTGTGTTCCTTATATTGAAAATGACCATATAGTTTATCACTTAAATTGATACATTTCTAAAGGTATAATACAAATAACTACACCAAACAAAGGGGTGTGAGTGGGGGTCTTTCCAAGGAAAAATATATGATTGTATTATAATCATATTCATGATTTTACTTTGAGCAATATATCAATAATAAGGTGAAATATTCAGGAAAACAGTAGTTAAGAGCACTGTTTGCTCTTTCCAAAGGTCCTGAGTTCAATTCCCAGCTACCACATGGTGGCTCATAGCCATCTGTGATGAGATCTAGTGCCCCTTGAGGAAGGGACCTGGTTAGTTGTCCTCATCAACATAGACCATGAAAGCCAATATGGACAAGTTCAACAGAACCGCCATAAACGGGCTGCCTATGCATACTTCAGCATTGCCAGGGCACAAATTGTGAAAATTTCAAATTTTATGGTATAAAAATTGCTTAAAATTGGGATTTTTAAATTTCCATTTAAGTTTACCATTGAACGTTATACTGCCCTGTGCGTTGTTACCTTTCATTAGCCTCAGGGCGTCGATCCTGGAGTTCCTTCTGTGGTCTCCATTCTCTTACATTAGAGCTATGTTCCTTTGGTCCAGAATTAGAAGGCAGAAGTTCCTTGTAATAGAAGTCTTCCAGACCTAGTAATTTTCCTTGACTGGAAGTGAACACATAAGCATGATCAGTCTAATCATTTCTACTCCCTGACTTACAGGCCAAGTGTTTTCTTCTTAATATTTACTGTAATTTAAGAGCACCACTAAAAGCCCACATATATGAGAGAAATCTTGAAATGTAAAAATCAGTAATCCTGTTAATTAAAAACATCCCTCATCCTTACCTTGACTAGCACATTAGCCGCTAACTGGTGCCTCTTGCTTTTGTCAGGTTTGATTTAACATGAACTGGGAGTTTCCAGAACTGCCAGTGATGCGGCGCTGATTTGGCCAGTCTACACTCCCATTCACACCAGGCTCATCTAACTGAAGATTGGCCTTGGTGAGCAAACACAGAGAACTTTCAAGTGTTTTCATCCATAGCCTTAACTGACTTCCGCTATAGGTATCACCAGGTGATAAATAGGGAACTCTGTTTATGTTCAGTATAAGGACCCTCTTCTATTGCTAGCATTATCTGAAAGTGATTTGGCATGAGAACAAAATTAGAATGTCAAAACATTGAAAGACTGCAATATTAAAGGGAAAGGAGTCGTGTGAAAGTAAGTGTACCATATCTACAACAACTTCAACCCTTGCCATCCTAACAACCCAAAAAGTATAAAACATGACATTTAATATGTACCGAAGGACCATAAAGCAAAAATGAAGAGAAAGTTTGTGGCTACTAAAGTGTTATGATTGCTTAGCTACCATTATTAAATGGGCAGAGAAAAGCAGTCTGATACAATGATGCGATTCGTCCAAATTATATTTGAGTTCTTAGCTAATACTCGTTATGGTTCTAGCCCACATATTTAATTTGTAAGTTCCATATAGTTTTCACACTTATTATATACATGTGACCATGTTACTTTCCAAATATATGTGATTGCTAATAAAATTTGAACATAAAGATTTATAGTTTTATTTTAACAAAATGGTGCTGTAATTTAGAAGAGATGATTACCTGTCTTTTCTTGGTCTTCGTTTTTCTTCTTGGATTGACTTCTAATGGGAATAGAATAATTGAAAATACATTAAATATAGTAATATGCAATCATAATGCATAATTTATTATCTTAATTTATTATATTAATGATGGATGAGAAAGAAGGAGAACCAGAATAAGTGATTACCAGCTTATAAAACTATTTCATATAACATATACTATGTGATTCTGTTTATATGGGATTCTATAAAAGGCAAATAGATAGTCAATTAGTGATTACTTAGGATTTGGGTCAGGAATGGAGTGTGGGAGTGACTGATAGTGTGTAGAGTTTCATCTTGGAGTGATAGAAATATTATAGAATTGACTGTGGTGATGGTTGAAATAAAAGCTATTGTGTTGTACTTTAACTGGGTGATTTATATGACTTGTGATATATCCTAACAAACTATGAATGCACCTACATATGGACCTCTCTGTGTGCACATCCATGTAGATTATGTGATAAGTATTAGGTAGTTTGCTATTTGTGTTTGGAGCTAGAAGAGTAATCTAAGCCAGAGACAATGGTTTTTAACTTAGCAGTGACTGAGGTCATGACAGATGATGAGATTATTCTAAGAAACTCAAAGGTGAAGAGGTTGTAAGTTTGAATTCTGGGCAACACCATAAAGGAGAGAAGCATGGTGCAGAACCATGGTGACAGGGAAGACTAGAGTTGACCCAGCTAACTGGGAAGCCAGATGTGAGCTTCATTTTCCTGCCTGTGGCATGTGACTCTTGTTTCTGATGAACTCTCAGATTCTCTGGGTTTTCCTGGGCATGGAGTTATGCTCCTCTCTGTGACAGTACAGAGTGTAAATGGAATAGATATTAGAAATGGAGGGACCACTGGGGTCAAAGGGACCCACTGGGTGGGGAAGACTTGGAGCCTAAGGGGATGCTGCTCACTGTGGGAATTTAAGCAGTTTACTATGGAGAGTTGACACAGGGCAGAAGCTCTTTGTTCAGTAAAAAAGACATTGGAATCTGGACTTCTTGCGGATGGAGTTACTGAGCCAACTGAAGGAATAACATAACCAAATTTATGGTTTAGAGAATTTTCTTGTGTAGGCTGGGGAAGCTGAGATTTGAAGTTTTAACCAGTCTGACTGAGAAACGGTGACTGTTGGAACTGGGATATGCTATGTGCTTAGAGAAGGAGGAAGAACTGGTAGTGAGAAGGCAGAATTGTAGACCTGGCATAGGTGTCAGATATAAAGGGAGCGCATGGAGGACAGGAGCGTGAGGGGAAGGGAGCCTAGTAGAGACCATAACACTGCCAACTGAGTGGATCCAGGAGATCTCAATAAAGTTAATGGCTCTGATAGGAACATAAGATGCTCACCCGTGTCTCACAATTCTGACCCCAGAAGTAAACATAATGTTAGGGGCTGGCTCTAGGAGGCTGTCACAATGGTTATGAATATGTCTTACTATCGTCCAGGAATTTGCAGAAACTCAACAAAGTTTCACTTCTCTTTTTCTGCTTGCAGGCATTGGAACAAATGCCTCTGTCCTTTCCTATGTCTTTCCTATGACGGATTTTCCTTTCTAGGTTGATATTTATATGTAAGCTCAGATAAGCGGTTACCAGAAAAAGTTTCTGGGTGAATATGGTAGGTCCAAGACTACAGGAGAAGCCAGAACCATGAGGAAAATGGCTGGAGGGAAACAAAGGGGACACTTAATGGGTTATCTGTGAAATGGAATTTGAGGAGGGCCTCCATGCTGCAAGGCCTTCTGGGGCAGCCTAATGTAGCCACGGTTTCTGTTGGTCTTAAGTTTGACTGCAAGAATGAGCCACTTACATGGAGTAGATAATAGTAGGTAGAATCTTCAGGGTTATTTAATGTTTTGGGTTTTCGGGGTCTTCTCGGAGGTCTCAATATTTTTGGTTCTTCTTTAGAGACATCTATAAGAAAGGTGATTGTAAATAAGTTCTAGATTCAGAAACTATGTTTTCCTTCGGATGAGAATGTCTGCATGTAAGCTGCATTTGTTATTCACCCATGTCATATTTCTTGTCATGTGCTTTCTTCCAATTGTCTGACAATTCAGGACTTTGAGAGGAAGAGGGAGAAAACAGAGCAAAAAGAGTTTGGTCATGTGGAATAGGGACACAAGTTCATAAAAGGAATGAGGTCACAGCCATTCTTAGAATATTCGAGCTGAATCTACTTATCTCATTTTTACCTCAATTGCAAGAAAATAAAAATAAAGTATCAAGTTATTATATATATTCTTAGCATTTTCAGAAACACTTTAAAGTTGTCTGTGACTAAATTTTAATTTGATTTTAATACCATTTAAAGTCGGATTGAAGTATTAGAACTATCCTCTTGCAACAAAAATAAATTGAAGATGGCAAAGAATCTGAATAATTGCTGTGCAAGTGAGGAACAAAAAAAGATTCTGAGAATAAAGGAATTCTTGGCTCTGCAGCCATTAAATTGTCTCTATTCAATCTGAGTTTTATTACAGATTCCATTGAATGTGGCTATTGGGGCTGGGCAGGCACAAAGGAGGAAGGGAATAGGGGAGAAAGGCAGCAGAAGAAAAACAACTAAACAAATTTTGTTTGAAAAGTCACAATGACTTGCATACAATCCAGCCAGCCCAATTCTAGCATGGCTGGGGAGGGGCTTATAGAGTCCCAACTCTTGTCTATGAAGCTGTTGGCAACTGATGACTGTTGGGGAGAAAGCTTTCTACAGGGATGAGGTCCCTGAGATGCTACCCACCTTCTAGCACCTTGTCCCACAAATTAAAAAGGCTCAGTGGGTATTTAAACACAGAGAGCAAGTGGAGTTGGTTGGGATGGGGGAGTGGTAAAGACGTAGAGGTTGAATTAGAGAGAATGGGAGGGTGGACTTGACCAAAATATGTTACGTGTACATATGAACATTGAACAAAATATTTCATTACTTAAATCTTTATATATTTATTCTATCCATATAAATGATTTCTCTGTGTACTAAATGACTGCCTAGTGCTAGTGGAGTTCAGAAGAGGGTGCTGGGTCATTTGGAACTGATTCCTTGGAACTGGGATTATAAATGGTTGAGAGTCACCAAGTGGATGGTGAAAATCAAAGCTGGGTTTTCTGCAAGAGAAGCTAGAGCTCTTGACCACTGAGCCATTTCTCCAGTCCCAGGAAAACAAAATGCCTCCCAGAAGATCAAGAGTACTCTAGGAAGACAGATTGTAGGCCCTTTCTGTCCCAGTCTTTCTGTTTTTTGCACCTCTGAGTGTCACTGCCGTCAACTTTCCGACCCAAGGACCACATTTCTGAAGGTGGACTCCATTTCCTGCTTTTTCCTGAATTCTCAGAACTTCAGGAAACAGAATAAATACTCAGTGAAGGATTTCTGGTTGGGGCTGCAGCAATAGCTCAGCAGTTAATAAGAGAGCTTCCTGCTCTTCCAGAGGACCAGAATTCAGTTGCCAGCACCCACATCACACAGCTCACAATTTCCTATAATGTCAGCTCCATGGAAATCTGACCGCTTCTTCTGGCCTCAATTGGCATCTGTACACATGTGTGCAAACACACACACACATACACACACACACACACACACACACACACACACGAACAAGGGTAAAGCTTCATTGACAAACCAAGAGCAGAGGCCTCAGAGGAAACCTGCTGGTGTAATACTGTGATCTCAGACTTTGAGCCTCTAGAATGGAAGGCAAGAGTTATGCTGCCTAAGACACTTGATCTGAAGTTTGCTACAGTAGCCCCAGAAAATGAATATAGAGCCACACTTGTATTTGTTGCTACTGCTCTCTCTCTCTCTCTCTCTCTCTCTCTCTCTCTCTCTCTCTCTCTCTGTTTTTAGGGTTGAGGTTAACAATGGATGCCTTCCCTGATTGTTCACCACTCCTTTATTGAGCCAGGGTTTCTTGAAGAACCAGGAGTTTGAGAATCACTGCTAGTCTCTGTAGCCAGCATGCCCCTGCAATCTTCTTGCTCTGCTTCTCTACTGCTTTTCTAGAGGTCACCATGCTTGCCTGGCTTTTTCGTGGGCTCTGAGGATTCAAACTCTGGTCCCTGTGCCTGCAGGAGAATATGTTTAGGTCCTTTTCCTATGATGGTTTTTATACACACAACGGGCATAGAGTACTATGGGCGATGCTTACTCAAGTTCTGACATGGTCCTGACAGACTCCTGACCTTGCCCAGGTGGGCAGCACGAGACAGGTGTTCGGAGCCGTTAGGAGGTTATATACACACTAGCTGACAGGCACTGGGCTGAATGGACAGTAGATGCTTGCTGTAGTTTTATTAAGTGGGTCACTGACTTGCCATCACATATGAAATCAAATATCCAACACTCCAAAGGTAAATGTAAATAAGACAGCCAATAAGACTCTGGGAAGAAAATGCAGGTGAATTCATGAAGCACTTAGGGCTATAAATACCTTAATCAAAATTCAGGAGTCAGAAAGCACACATATTTGTGCATCTTAAATTAGCCAAGGAGCTGAGCTGTGAGTATGTCAAGGATACAAGACTTGCCTAGCACATTCGAGGCCCTGGGTTCAATCCCCAGCACCATATAAAAAAGACAAAAGCTTTTACGTGGCAGTAAATCAAAAGGGATAAGACAAACTTGGACAGCTGTATTTTACAGCCCCCCCCCCCCCCCGGGACAAATAACAGACAGTTGAGGTAAGTGCTGATAAAAACCCACAAATGTGTAGACCAACAGGAAGATGGAAAAAGATACAGATGAGAAGATCAAGATGAGCAAGTTAATACAGTAAGTCAGCATCAAAGGCAGCTTTACAAGGGGAAAGACGGCAACAATGATCATTTTTGCGGCAGACAAAATGAGCAAAGTTTACAAAGAAACATAACCCTTACAGGCAGCATGTCAGAGCAAGTATATGTCTCAGATGGCTGAAGCAAATGCCAATTGTTACAGACTTTTAGCAAAGTAGACCAACAATAAAAAAAAAAAACAAAAGCCCAACTTTTCCCTCAATAATCCTATTACCTTTAAAGTTTATCTCATACTTACAATTCTAGTAAACAAAAAAAGTTTCAAAGATGTTTGCTCAATATTTTTCCATAGTGAAAATGCTTGGGAAAAAGCAAGTAAGAACACATGAATGTATTTGTAAAGCATTGGAAAGAATATGTGTTTTATAATAAGAGTTCGTAAGAGGAGAGTAAAATGGGCTGGAGGCAGGGAAGGAAGCAGGATTAAAGGGAAAAAGAAAATGTAAGCTAAGAATGCATTTATAAAAAATATTTATAAATACACATATGGGTTTGAGTGTATCACAGCCCTAACAAAGCACAAATGCATTGAATTGAATTTTCAGAATATCTAAGTATTCTTATGCTTTATGGAATTCATATTAGCTTAATTTTTCAGCTTCTTTGTTTTCACCAGGGCATCTAAAACAGGGGCCTGAGTGTTGTTAAAGGGGTGGCTTCCTAAGACATTGCCCTCTGAGGTGGACAGCCAGGAATGAAAACAATTGGTGGGTCTGATCGCTCTGCCAAATTTCCTTGGTGTGTTTTATTTTCTGGTTTCTGTAAGCCCCGCCCCCTGAGAGTTTATCAGCACACAGGAGAGGCACAAGTTTATTCAGTGCCCCAATGTCCTTCCTCATTTTGTTCCTTTAGGGAACACAAGCCTTGTCAACTAATCACCCTGTCCCCATAATTACAAAAATGACACAAACATTTATAATCACAGACTTTCCACAGCGTATCAATGTTGGCACTAGGAAAATTAGGTTTGTGGCTATTTCGTGTGATGCGAATGATAAACGCAGCCTGCAAAGGTTACAGCCAGGAGGCAAGGCATTTATTCATATTGTAGTGCTGGTGATAATTTCCTTTAAGTGTTTCGATTTATCAGAAATGTACCTTTTGGATAATAAATCGGCAGGCATTTCAATTTATATCGAGAAGAAAGGAGACAAATTTAAAACTCACTGCTAGCATTTGCTTTCGGAAGTTTAGGTTCAGTATTTTTCTCATTTAGTAATAATTACACTGCTTTACTTACGACTTCACCCAGTGTGATTTCCCTGAGCATCAAGGGCCTAGGTCAGGCGTCAGCAGCTGCACCTTGAGCTACTCTCTTTTCTTAAGAAGCCAGTTTTTCAGTTTTTGTAAATTTCCATTTCTTCTTGACAGGCTATGACCTTCAGGAAATACAATGACCTATGTAATTCTTAAGGACTTCTCCCTAGGCGCCTGAAAAACAGACTCATCCAGGACTGACGGCCACTTGCGGTTTCCCATTCACCTGCCCTCAGGGCAGATCAGGCTCAGAAACCTAGAGACCTGAACCCAAGTCCTGTGTGTTAAGGTAAGTTTCAAAGTGCTCTTCTTGGTCTGGCCTGACCTCCTCTCTTTCTCTCTGGGAGATCTTCTCAGTCCCCACTGGACCTGGTTTGATCTTTTGCTTTTCCCGTGGGTGCTCATGTTCTCCTAGCTGATGGAAGGAGCAGGGTTAAGGTTCAGCGCTTGCCTTGGTTGAGTGTCCTTAGCAGCATGGGTGCAGCATATTGTCCCTTGTGAGTGACCTGTTTCAGTCTCCTGACCTTCTTCACAAGAGACCTCCATCTGAGCTGCACAATGCATGGCTTTGGATACCAGGGCTGGCTTACAACCACAGTTACCATGGACTACCATGGCGACCGTGGACTTTCAGTGTTTGTGAACTCTCGGCCTTGGGCACTTGTTAATAACATACAGAGCCTTGAGAATGTATAGGCCCCTCTCGTCTTAATTTTTTCTCATATATGTTGGAAGGTATTCTGCATGCTATGGGAGGAGAAAGGAAATAATTTACATAACTCAGACACAAATTCTGTGACCTCCAACAGTGACCTGCCTGTAGTATATACTTTTGCAATAATGGCACAAATGATATGGAATAACCAACCACTTTTTGATTGGATTTAAGCCCCACTCCATAAGATAGAATCTGTACCAAACACTGTTAAAGTGGCCAAGAATCAGAGGCTAGGTCATAGGTCTAGGGGAAAATCAACTACTATTATTCTGCTAAAGGAACACAGCAATAATGACATATTGCTATGCCCACAATCAGTGCTTAACTCAATCCTCATTAGAGAAGCTTCTTCCTGTAGTAGATGGAAATTAACATAGAGATTCAGAACTGAACAATGTGTGGAGAGTGACTTTAGAGCACCCAGTCCTTAATGGGATATTTTCACCAAAGCCATCCCCTCAAGGTCAAGTGATCTGTGAATAAGAGGAGGCAGAAAGATTGGAAGAGCCAGAGGTGGTGGTGACTCCAAGGAAACAGTGTCTTCTAGACACAGCAGGACTGATTGACTTCAAACTCAGAGACTGTGACAGCACACACCTCCTGCCATTTTAGCCACTTCAAAGAAAAGAAGGAAAAAGCAGTCCCGCTATAGGGTGAGAGCCACAGCTACCCACTTGGTGATCCTTGCCTCTTGGACCTATCACTACCACATGCTTTTGTCACTTTCATTGGGCTGAGGTCAGGCATTTCCAACCTCAAAGACCAGTCTTGCTTGAACCTATGGGACTAGCTCTGGATTTGCTCACAGACATAGTGCAGATAAATGCCACAGCAGACGCACACAGGCATACACAGCGATGCAGGTGGCAACCGAGAGAGCACTGCACTCCAGGCAGGGGAGACGCCATCATTAACACTGATGTACATCATCAGTGTAGATCATCCAGAGACTCCAGATGAGGTTCATTGATAAAAACTCATGATTATGTGCTTAGAACACAAGGGAACTTAGTAGTGGTATTTAAGGTCTCTAACTATGCCTTGGCTCCTTTCAAACTTAATAAAATGTTGATTTTAATTTATCTGAAAAAAATATTTGGATATATATAGTCTGAGGTAAAATGGTAAAACCTTGTCTTTTTTTTTCAAAGAGCCAACTAAAACATACGCACCCCCTGCACACACACACACACACACACACACACACACACACACACACACAGAGAGAGAGAGAGAGAGAGAGAGAGAGAGAGAGAGAGAGAGAGAGAGAATATGAACTTTCGAGTTCTCTATGCATGGTTTAGATTTCCCCTGCCCTTTGCTCTGTAACACAGATGAAAATTTGAGAATCTTCTCAAATACGTTAGTATTTTACAAAAGCCATTATTCCTTATTAGAGCATGTCCAAACATGGTAGCTGGAAGAGACACCAAGATAGCTTTGGCATATTTGGAGAGGAGACACTACCAGGCAGAGAGAAGTAGCTCTGCAGGTTGCAGTGGCATTGGACAGGTTCTTCATTTTCCCCAGCACTGAAGACAGCGAAGGTGGAATGTGTCCACTTGGCTCCGATGAGAACTTTGCTCTCGTTCAATCAGACACTGAGCCTTTTTAGAACTCTTGGCAATGAACCGCCTCTTCTTGGGGGAAGAGTGAGCTGTCTTGTTTACAGAATTACAATTCCCATTCTGGAGCAATATTTCATCCTGTAGTTGGATTAGCTTGCAGATTGCTATGATTATTCTTTGATAAATGCATCTTAAGAAACATTAATATTCCACGGATGGCGCATCATTACTTATTCTTTCTCTTCGTCCAACCTTGTTTCTTACCATGTACACAATTTTTCTCTTTTTAAGCTCTGATCATTTCCTTGGCTATTTCCTCATAAGTAGTTTTACTGGGTCAATTATATAAACAATTTCTTTTCCTTCCTTCCTGCCTGTTAGTTTTTCTTTTTCTTTCTTCTTCTCTATGTTGTCCTCCCACTTTTCAAAATATTGAGTATAATCTCACTCTTCTTATATTTGGCAGTAATAAATGAGTACATTCTCACCATTGTTCAACTTTTCCTTATTCTTTCTATTTTGGTAAGTAAAACAGTCACTTGTTTTAATTTATACTCTTTATTCCTGGATATCACACATGTGTTCATTCATCAACAATGTATGTGCCTGCTTATGCAAACCAATCAGTGTCTTGAGATTCCTTTCCAACGGGAGCATTCCTGGCTTTCCTACTCTGTGTGAGCACTTTCTCTGTCTCACACACAAGCCTGCACATTTCTCTAAAATACCCTCACTGGCTTCTGGTCAGTTCTTCAGTCTTCTGATGATTCCTGAGTCCCTAGAAGGTCTGAGCACCCTAAATCATTATCATTTTCCTCTTGCTCCTCTATTCCCATGCCATCTTTTTCTGAGCAGAGATTGTGAAGTACTCAGACACAGACACTGGTCTCTGTCTTCCTCAACCTTAAAAAAATAACAGCTCTGGAAAAGGTTTGGATAGTCAGTGACAAGTAAGAACCTATTGAATTTTCTCTCTGAAATCAGAAACAGTTTTAAACACTATCCAGCTGTGTCTTGTTGGCTTGTGATAAATATTTTAATAAATATTAGGTTGTTTTAGGAATACTCATTATTGTATGATGCAGTTTTTACGATGGAAGCATATGTCTTCAGTGATGACATTATTTTATTCATTTTGTTGATCACATACTTTTTCTGCCTAAAATTTATTAATGATCTTTAGTAATATTAAAGTTCTAGGGCAGGGATTTAGAATGCGATGTTTTATTTTATTTTTTATTTTTATTGAAAATAGATGCCTTTTCTCATACAGTTTTTCCAGTTTTTCCTGATTACAGCCCCCCCCCCTTTACTCTTCCCAATCCCTCTCTGTCTTCTCTCCCAACCTGATCCACTTCCTCTCCGACTCTCATTCGAAAAGAACAGGCTTCCAAGAGATAATAACCAAACATGACAAACAACAAGAATAAAACCATCACATAAGAGTTAGTCAAGGCAAACCACAGAGGAAAAAGACCCCCAAGAAAAGGCACAAGAATCAGAGATCCACTTTTTCACACTTTCAGGAGTCCAATAAATATATATATTTATACACAGAGGACCCGGTGCAGACCTGTGTGCAGGCCTGTGCTTGCTGCTTCAGTCTCTGTGAGTTCATATGAGCTTTGCTCAGTTGTTTTAGAGGGCCTCGTGCTTCTGATGTCCTCTATCCTCTCTTGCACTTACACTGTACCCACCTCCTCATCCGTGGGATTCCTTCCGCTCTGAGAGCAAGGTTTTGATGGAGACAACCCATTTAGAGATATGTGGCACAAAGTCTTTCCCCACTTCTCTCTCTCTCTCTCTCTCTCTCTCTCTCTCTCTCTCTCTCTCTCTCTCTCTCTCTCTCTCTCTTTTTTTTTTTTTATGTCTGGCTGTGGGTCTCTGAGTTCCCAGCCCCTGGAGAAGAAAGCTTAAGTGCAATATTTTAAATTCTTGCAATACCATAGTGTACCCCCTTGTAATCCTGAAGAACAACACATCATTCCATCATGCATCTCTTCTTTATTTTCTCTTTGTGATTTCCTTGTAAACTTCATTTTAAGATATTAATTCCCACTATTATTTCCAATAAGTTATTTTCCATTGTAATAGTTTATAAGAAAGAATAACTGTGATACATATCAACCTATGTATCATCTATCTATCTATCTATCTATCTATCTATCTATCTATCTATCTATCTATCTATCTATCTATCCATCCATCCATCCATCCATCCATCCATCCATCCATCCATCTATCTATCTATCTATCTATCTATCTATCTATTATCTATCTATCTATCTATCATCTATCTATCTATCTACTATCTATCTACTATCTATCTATCTATCTATCTATCTATCTATCTATCTATCTATCTATCTATCGATACTTAACTTTGTTGCTGAAGCAAATTATTGCTTAGACCTATTCCTTGCATTGTTAAGGCCATTCTTTACATTGTTAAGGTGTAATTCTTCCACCATCTTACACATCCTCTTTCATGATTATTTTCCTCAGAAACGTCTCCACTTTCATACTATATCAGCTGAAACTGTTGCTTTTTACATTTTATTTTAATCTTGCTCTTGAATGGAATGGTTTTCATTGTTTCATAGTTAATTGTGATTTTGGTTTTAATTGAGGCAACACACACATTACTAAAAAAATATCCTTTGGTTTTTAGTTTACTGAATTTTGCATTTTATCAATACTGCATGCTGGATTTTATTAAAAAATGGCTTTGGTATTTGTCGAGATTTTTTTCTTCTGACCTTTTGATATAGAGTTATATCATATCATATGTATCAGTTGGACAGTCTTTCCTATATGCTGTTGCATTCCACAGGAAAGCACTGGTTTCAGAAATTTTACCTTTAAATCCATAACTGACATGGGCTGATTCAGGTTGAACAGAACATTACTTTGAAGCCTTTTGTTCTAAGATGTACAGACTTCCTAAAATAGATGTCATTTTATTTTTTTTTAAATATTTTCTTCTTAAACATAACACACACTGTGGTTATTAGCTGTTCTTTGAACATCTGAGGACATTGTCTAAATATGCTCTTAGATACTGTTTTGGAAATAATTTTTTGATGGAATACCATTGTAATGTTTTTCTTTGGGAGGCATATTACATTAACTAATTAATTTTGCAAAGTTAATTGGCTTTTCAGAAGGCAGGCATTTTAGTATTTTCATAGTGTAGGTACAATCTTATCCTTATTTCTATTTATTTATGTATTAAAAATAATTAGTATGTTTTCTTTTGTTTTTAGTACCATTACCGTAGCTTCATTTATATAACTGCATTTCTGTCTTGTATTGCCCCCCAGTGCCCTTATGTTTGAACTCCACAAGGGCTGAAACAACTCATTGGGTGAGCCTTCATGATTCAGTGGTCTCAGGGAATGCCCTTACAGACAGATCTGGAGGTCAGCTTCACTGTACCTAGCTGAGCTGGCAATCAAGATCAACCATGACACCTGACTATTCTAAGTTTGGGCTTTATTGACTCGTTTACAAACCAAGAATCATCTAAAATTATATTGCATGGTAATTATTAAAAGAAATTTAAGCATTGTATTTATGAAGATAAAACAAAAGTAACATATCAAAAATTGTTTTAAAGCAGTTTGTCTTACTTTCACAATGCTTACATTGTCTATAGACTGGATTTCTGACATGTAAACTAAAACCATTCCCACAAAACACTTAAAACCGAAAGCTTGAGGTGGAAGCAGAACTTCTGCAGCCAAATTACTTTTTCATATTGCATAGATTTTTAACTCCTCAAGACTGCAGAGGACATGGAATTAACAGAAACAGAAGCAAAGCAATTAATGATGTGCTTCCAAGAGCCCATTAAGTTTTTGATACAGATGCATGAACAAAGGCCAGCACTGCAGGCAGCACAGGAGCTGAGCAGTCCTTGGTGTGTCTGGACACCGTGCTACTCACTCGTGTAGTATGGAGCGGTGGGCTGCATTCCCGCCTGGCTCCTGGACACCTGGCTAGCTTATGCTCCTAAATAATTACACAGAAACTGTATTCTTTTAAACACTGCCTGGCCCATTAGTTTCAGCCTCTTATTGGCTAACTCTCATATCTTGCTTAACCTGTTTCTTTTTTTTTTTCTATTTATTTATTTATTAAAGATTTCTGTCTCTTCCCCACCGCCGCCTCCCCTTTCCCTCCCCCTCCCCCAACCAAGCCCCCCTCCCTTGTGTAGCACCATGAGGTGGTGGCTTACCGGAAAGGATCTTAACCTGCGTCTGTCTTGGAGAGGAGAGCTATGGCGACTGCCTGACTCAGCTTCTTCCTCCCAGCATTCTGTTCTGTCTACTCCACCTACCTAATTTTCTTTCCTATCAAGGCCAAGGCAGTTTCTTTATTAACCAATGAAAGTAACACCTAGACCCTCCTCCATCACATTCGTACAAGATCAAGTCCAACAGGGGTCCCATAAGTGCCCTTAAAATAACAGCACTGTAGTAAGGTAAATTCACATGCAATATGCTTACTATTTCATACCACTAGAGAAAAAGGCCTTTAAAAAATCTAGCATACTTTTAAAAATTGTAATTAGTCATAATGGGCTAGTCCCTAAACTCCTCAAAAGAATAATCAGGTCAGACTAATTTTTTTTTTATCACAATGATATCACCATGGTTACAAGCAATACAGACTTCTGAGGCATGAAACAATCAAGTCTGGATCATGGGATATTTTGATAGTGGGATGTTTGAAAATGAGCCTGATTTGGTTTACCAAATGAGTTTTTTCTTAGAGGTACAGGGTGTGCCAGGAAATGCATGGAAGGAGTGGCCTGTTGAGTCTGTGCTCATAGAGGTTCCTAGTACATCAGCCATAGGCCTGGATCTTCTTTCCACAGCTGAAGGAAGGCTCTAGTAGAACCATGTTTTCCTTAGGTGAACTGTATATGTGAATAGCTGTTCTGATTAACTAAGAATATCTGTATCAGGTCTTCTTCTCTGACCAGAGGAGCTTAGAAGCAAATAATATATAAGAAAATCAGCAATAGGTTAAGGAGTACATTGTTTTGAAAAAAAAAAACAAATTTGCAAAGCCTTATTACCCTGGACATTATACTTTGTTGTGCTCGTTGTGTTTAGAGGAAATGAAACAATGTTCTAGCTAATTAATTAACAGACATTGAATATCTACTGCGTGATGAATAAGAGAAGTCCCCAGTTAGTCCCTTGGGAACCTGAGGATAGGGAACCTGAAATGACCCTATCCTATAGCAATACTGACGAATATCTCTCATATCACCATAGAACCTTCATCTGGTGATGGATGGAGATAGAGACAGAGACCCACACTGGAGCACTGGACTGAGCTCCCAAGGTCCCAATGAGGAGCAGATGGAGGGAGAACACGAGCAAGGATGTCAGGACCACGGGGGGTGCACCCACCCACTGAGACAGTGGGGCTGATCTATTGGGAGCTCACCAA
>NW_026067958.1:5880667-5894534 GCF_014885135.2 Alexandromys fortis | reverse complement strand
GAGGTCCTTGGACTTTCCACAGGGCAGGGAACCATGACTGCTCTTTGGATTGGAGAGGGAGGGGGAGAGGAGTGGGGGGAGGGGGAGAAGAGTGGGGGGAAGGGGGAGGGAAATGGGAGGCTGGGAGGAGGCGGAAACTTTTTTTCCCATTATCGATAAAATAAAAAAAATTAAAAAAAAGAATATATCAGATAATGGAATGATCTCCCATTCTCTTCGGTAGGTAGGATCAGCATAATAAAAATGGCAATCTTACCAAAAGCAATCTACAGATTCAATGCAATCCCCATCAAAATCCCAACACGTTTCTTCACAGACCTTGGAAGAACAATACTCAACTTCATATGGAAAAACAAAAAAACCTAGAATAGCTTAAACAATACTGTACAATAAGCGAACTTCCCGAGGCATCACCATTTTCTGACTTCAAATTCTTCTGTAGAGTTATAGTCATAAAACAAATTGGTATTTGCATAAAAACAGACATGTAGACCAATGGAATCAAATCAAAGATCCTGACATTAATCCACACACCTATGAATGCCTGATTTGTGACAAAGAAGTCAAAAGGTACAATGGAAAGAGGAAAGCATCTTTAACAAATGGTGCTGGCATAACTGGATGTCAACGTGAAGAAAAATGCAAACAGATCCTTCTCTATTGCCATGCACAAAACTCAAGTCCAAATGGGTTAAGGACCTCACTGAACTTGACAGAAGAGAAAGTGGGAAGAAGTCCTGAATTCATTAACACAGGAGACCACTTCCTAAGTAGAACACCAGTAGCAGAGACACTGAGAGAGCAACAATCAATAAATGGGACCTCCTAAAACTGAAAGGATTCTTTAAGACAAAGAACACAGTAAATAAGACAAACAATAGCCTACAGAACGGGAAAAAGTTTTCACCAACCCCACAATGGATAGAGGCCTGATCTCCAAAATATATAAAAAACTCAGTGCTGTTCTTCAAGAAATCCTTCCCATCATGGCAATGCCCCGCTGATCATGTCAGAACCCTTGACTCAATTCTTTTTTTCATGTAACCAAGCACTCCAATTCTTGGAGATCTACCAATGAATACAGAATATTATTTTTAGCTTTCTTGTTAACGATTCATGGTTTTCTTCATGCGGTCAAATCCCATTCACACCAGACAAATGAAGTATCTCAAAAAATGAGATTGTTTAGATAGGACAAAATGATATTTTCACCATCACAAAAATTCAGATACACAATACATAACTCCCTTTTTTCTAAATTGGATTTAATTCCTGCCTCTTAGTACTAATTTCTGTTTCCTAATATTTTTAAAAGAATGTGTGTAGGATGTGTGCATGTGTGTGATCATGTGTGGGGCCAGAAGTTGATGTTGGGGGTTTTCCTCTGTCACCCTCCACTGTAGTTACTGAGGTCAGGTGTCTTGATGAACCAGAGCATGCCAGCGTGGCCAGTTTAGCTAGTCATGTTTTACATCCTAGCTCTACTCTGTGAGAGCTGGTGTTACCTCTGTGCTGGGGATCCAGACTCTGGCGCCAATGTGCATGGCAAGCACCGTATTCACTGGATCACTTCCCACTGCCTTCTTGCAGTCCACAAATCTAAGTTGCTCAGCTAAGTTGCTTTCAATCGTTTTAATATCTGAAATTAGTGTCTTAATACTATCCCCTTTTGCTAACTGGAGACACATCTAAACTGGGGGTGAGATGAAATGTGAGCAGTTTCCTTGCTTTGATGTAGAGAAGCCATTTACTCTGTGGTCAGTTTTCAGCATCTGCTGGCTGACCATCCCATGCAGCTCTGATGGCCTGAAGGCATTTCCCAACATCATTACATCCTGTCAAGTCATCTCAGACCCTGGTCTCTGGCTGATTTGGCTTCTCTTCCGGGCACTTTCTTAGCTACTGTTGACCGTGCGAGACTTCAGAGAGGTAGAACAGAGCTTCTGCTCTCTACACACAAGGGCCAACAGCCTCAGGTGGCTTCAAGAAGAGCTTCTGAGATACAGTCTTCTTCCTGTTACACACCTGCTCAGAAAGGGACAATGGCAGGTTGAAGAATAAAGCGAAGACCTGTGGCTTCTGCTTTCCGATCTGCCAACCTTCCCAAAAAGAACGAAGCAGAAAGCTGGGCAGCCAATCAACAGCCCACATTCATCTCCAGGATTCTCTCCCACTTCCACCTTTCCTATCGTGTAGTGAATGGGAGTACGAACTATTGGCCTTTGCCTGGCTTCTTTTGAATCTCCACACCGCCTGTGCCTTCAGCTGCATGTGAAACCTGCAGCAATCCACAATTACTGCCCCATCCTCTCTGTCTAGCCCCTTTGGCACAGGACATGGGAAGAAACCAACCTATCAAGGCTTTTGTTTAATTTTATTCTTCCCACTGTGAGATATTCTGGTCCCAGCCAGGAAGCATGCGTGTAGCAGCACCACGGGTCACTCTACACACAATTCTGTTAAGCTTCACTACAAACACTATGGCACAGCGATTGATAGGATCCTAAAGATACTGTCACTTTCTTCCAGGTCAGGCAAACAGTCACAGTCATCTTTGTATTTTTTTTTCTTCAGAGATTTTTTTTTGCAAGGCTAACAAATAAATCTACATGAGGTCAGGTGACTTCCTATTTTTGTTGAGAGCTACACATTACAGAAATGGGGTCAGGAAAGCAAAGGGTTTGAAAGTGAAGGGAAATAAAAGATGTTCTCAGAAGAATCCTGAAGAGTCAGCAGATCCTGAAGAAGTGGGTAGCAGCCTCCCAACCCCATTTCCCACCCTTGCCCCACCACAGAGAAGAGGCTTCCTAGGGCATGGAGGAGACTAGATTCCTGATTTTCTGATCCTGTTTGCAGAACATGTTGCTTCCACTGTGGAGATTGTAGGGGCCAGCAGGGGCCATAGGTAGAGGCCAGCAGGGGCCATAGGTAGAGGCCAGCAGGGGCCATAGGTAGAGGCCAGCAGGGGCCATAGGCAGAGGCCATCAGGGGCCATGAGCAGAGGCCAGCATGGGCCATGGGTGTCCTGCTAATAACTCATGGACAAATGACTGGTGACCATGGGCTCTACCTGATTCTTCAGAGACACAGAAGATCCCAGGGCCTTTGCACATCCCTGAGGAACTGGGATCTGATCATTTCAGAGATGGGGCAGAGTGTAATTGAGGATGTTGCTGATGAGGGTGTGGATACAAGAGAAGCCTTAGACACTGCTAATTGGAATGTAAACCAGTGCAGCTACTACCTGTAGAAATCAGTATGGGGTTTCCAAAAAATCTAAAAATAGATTGACCATATGGTCCAGAAAGACCACTTCTGGGTATTTATTTACCCAAAGGACTCCAGTTCATCATATCACAGAGATACCTTACATCAATGTTTGCTGCAGCGCTACCCATAGCACCTAAGTTACAGAACCGACTGCGGTGCTCGACAATAGGGAGACAGACCCAGACAACACAACAAGCACAGTGCAATTGCTTTCAGCCATAAAATGAAGTTGTAGTTTTGCAGGAAAGTGCATGTGGGTGAAAATTACCATGGTACGTGAATTAAGCCAGTCCCAGAAAGATATGCATATATGCTTCTCTTTTCTGAGGTTACGAGACTTTGTACAGATATATGAGATCACGTGTGTATGTATGACAAGAAAGTAGAAATGAAACTCTTGAGGGGATAATGGAGACTAGCAGTCAGGGACTGGAGGGGAAGGGGGGTAGAGCTGTGGGGGTAAATAAGTTCAGCATGCAACATATACTTGCATGAATACATTCTTTTTTATTTATTTATTTATCTATTTATTTATTTATTTATTTATTTATTTAAGACTTCTGTCTCTTCCCCACCGCCGCCTCCCCTTTCCCCCCCCCCCCCCCAATCAAGTCCCCCTCCCTCGTCAGCCCAAAGAGCAATCAGGGTTCCCTGCCCTGTGGGAAGTCCAAGGACCACCCACCTCCATCCAGGTCTAGTAAGGTGAGCATCCACGAAACTGCCTAGGCTCCCATGAAACCAATAGGTACAGTAGGATCAAAAACCCATTGCCATTGTTCTTGAGGTCTCAGTAGTCCTCATTGTCCACTATGTTCAGCGAGACCGGTTTTAACCCAGGCTTTTTCAGACCCAGGCCAGCTTATATAGCACAATATGAACAATCAATTAACACAATGAAAAATAAAAGAAAATGTAACCCCAGGAGTTCTGTGTCTCCGAGCAGAGGTTTAAAGGCTCCACATTCTTGCAGATGTGACCCTGAAATAGGGATGGTTCACGTTTGCTTTCTCTTATTAATCTGACATCGTAGCTCCCTTCTCTGAGCTACCCCTTTCCCTCTGCTGGTGCTCTAAGCCAAGTTAAGGTTAAGATGCATAAAAGAAAGAAAATAATGAGGACCCCCCCCCTCCAGGAGAGTGGAATCAGAGACAGTAGGAGGTGGGTAGAACATTCTGGGAGAATGTTGTCTGTTTATATGAAATAGAATGAAACAAAGGCTCCAGTTCTTCTGTGATGCGGACCATTGCCTCAGGTCTACCACACAACACAGGAGAGAGACTAAGACAGAGTCTGGAATGCCCTTCTGCCTCAGTGGCTCTCAACCATTACTGATCTTTACCTGAGAGATACCGATGAGTAGAAACACATCTATTAATTGGCTTATGGTGATAGATGCCCAGATAAAGTGGCTTCAGTTGCTGTGACAAAATCATTTCATTCAAGTTTTTCTGCAGAATGAAATAGTCTTCAGATAATTTGGATATCTAAAAAGAAGACCATATATCAGATTAAATCAAAGATAGGAATGCCAGGGCTCCACATGCACATAATGTACACAGTTCCTTACCAGATCCCATGGGACTCTAAAGCTCTTCTCCCAGAGCTACCTGGACTCATGTACCCATGCCCCAAAACGTCCTCACTTTACACAGCCTTCTACTCTGTGCTTCTTCTTGTCATGTTTTTTTTTCATCAAAAGCTGCAAACCTGCGATGCTACATTCAACATCTGTCCATCTGTCTTTGGGGCACTTCAGAACTGGCTTCTGTGCTTACCTTCTTGCTCTGATAGTCTACTTCTGAGGACCTTTGGCTGTGTTAAGGCTCCCCACTTCCTCTCAGTCTTCTTAGCTGACTCAAGGCTTAGAACTCTTCTCCTTGATTCATCCCCTCATTTCCACACTCTTTCTCTCAGCTACTCTGCATTCCATCCCTTATGACCTGGATCTCTTGCTAGGGTGAGGGTAGGATTTATGATTTTCTGTCTCTAAGACTGCACAAGTCAGAATTTCTACTTTTCTTCATCTGTTCCAGGTACACATCAACTTTGGGTTTCAAATACTCTGGTGAGAAAAGATTGCACACATGTAAAACTCACTTTTCCAGGTGCTTAAAAATAAAAGTCATGCCACAATCCATAGACCCAGAGAGGCTAGCTGACAAAAAGGGCCCAAGGCAGGGGTGCATGGATTTCCCTGGGAAGGGGAAACAGAGGAGAACTACAGGACGCACTTGGGGCAGGTGAGGATGGAAACACGAGGGATTGGGTTAGGGCGTGAATGGAGACGGAGAGAGTGGGCAGACATGACTGGAAAGGGAGAGGGGCATTTGGGGCATTTTGTATCAGGTAAAAACCTGATAGAAGTAAACTCCCATCAAAGATGATGCCAGCTAAGACTCCTAAAGATAGTGAAAAGTAGCCTGAACTTCCCCTCTCCTGTGATCAGACCGGTGACTACCCCAATTGTCATCAGTGAGCTTTCAGCAGTGACTGATGGGAACAGATGCAGAGACCCTTAGTTAGATATGTGACCAAGCTGAGGGAATCCTGATGAAGAGAGGAAGAAAGGAATATAGGAAACAGAGGAGTCAAGAATACCACAAGAAAACCCACAGAAACAACTGACCTGGTTTATAGGAACTCACAGAGTCTGAGCCAACAACCAGGGAGCCTGCACGGGGCCAACCTAGACCATCTACCTATATGTGACAGTTGTGTAGCTTGGTCTTCTTGTGGGACTCCTAACAGTGGGAGCAGGGGCTGCACCCAATGCTCTGGCTGGCACATGGGAACCTCTTCCTCATACTGGATTGCCTTGCTCAGCCTTAATACAAGGGGAGGTGGTACTTAGTCTTACTGCAACTTGATATACCATGCTTTGTTGATACCCAAGAGAGGCCTGTCCCTTTTCTGAACAGAAACAGAGGAGGAGTGGATTAAAATGGGAGGGCAACAGAGTGGAGGTAGAGGGAGGGAATGGAAGGAGAGGAGGAAAGGGAAACTTCAGTTGCAAAGTAAAATAAATAAATAAAATATAAAATAAAAATATTTTGAAACCAGAAACAAGTAGTGGTTTCACATAATAGTTTAAAAAAAACCAGAAGAGTAAGGGCTAGGGAAATTACTCAATAGCAGATCTCTGCTGATAGGTAAAGGACACTGGTAGTTGGGCCCAATCTCAAGGTTGAGACCCAGGGCAGGCATCATGCTCTCTCAGGTGCAGCTCCCGCAGGGAACAACACTTAGTTTAGAGACCAGAGATACTCGGTGTTCTCCTTTGAGCATCCTCCTCCTGATTTTCTTCTGCTGTATTACAGGCTACTGACTACTCAAGTAATTTATGCATTGCATTTCAGAGGTCATCAGTTAGCATCTGTCACTCTGCACAGGATGAAGGAAAGGTGCTGACACAGACAGACATCTCCTAAGGCAAGGTACCTGGAAAGAACAGGAATAGGCATTGCTGCTCCTGTGATCTCTCCCTGGTTCACTCTTGGTCAGAATTACTTATTGTCATGAGACCTTCACGTCCATCAAACAGAGGTCCCAAGCTTCCTATTAGCTAACAATGCCAAAATAAGCTAAAATCTGGGGAACGGAGATGCTCTCAGTTTTTAAAAATCTTGAAATCTCAGGTCCAAATCAGGAGCAGAAGGAGAGAGAGCACGAGAAAGGAACTCAGGACCGCGAGGGGTGCACCCACACATTGAGACAATGAGGATGGTCTATCGGGAACTCACCAAGCCCAGCTGGCCTGGATCTGAAAAAGCCTGGGATAAAACTGGACTCGCTGAACATAGCAGACAATGAGGACTACGGAGAACTCAAGAACAATGGCAATGGGTTTTTGATCCTATTTCACTTTTTGGTTTTGTGGGATCCTAGGCAGTTTGGTTGCTCACCTTACTAGACCTGGATGGAGGTGGGTGGTCCTTGAACTTCCCACAGGGCAGGGAACCCTGATTGCTCTTTGGGCTGACGAGGGAGGGGGAGGGAAATGGGAGGCGGTGGCGGGGAAGAGTCAGAAATCTTTAATAAATAAATAAAAACTAAAAAACACACATTTTTAGTGATAAAAGATCTCACAGATACACAAAATTTTCTAGTATCCAGAAGCAACACTTGAGTAAGTGATGTAAACCAACATCTGGTGTGTTCCTATGTGTGATGGCTATCATAATTTTATTCTTTCTTCTTATGACAATCTATGGGCAGAAAAGTCCATGGCTACGTAAATAACACAGTCATCAATATATACTATTAAAAACACGCCCTCAGTTATTTACTATTTGTTTAATTAGTTATTAGGTAGTTCCTAGAGACTTTTACTAGTAAATAAATTTATTTACATACCTGTCTTGAAAACATTGCCAAATCATAGGCTTCTTTTTCTGAAGCCACCTTTGAGTCTCTGTCGTTTGTGTCCTTAATAGGATGGGTCCCCTCCTGCTTTGTAGGACAGGAATAAACACTGTGAATGTTTCTTGCTACTTCTGTGGGTGATGAAATGATCTTTTGATTCTTAAGGGTTGGTGACAGTCTGTCCTCCCCCAACTGTTGCCTTTGATTGGAGCTCCGGTATTTACTCTGAATGAACAGGGCAGCCTTGTCTTCCTCCTGGGCCTGGTCCACTGGCCCGGTGTCTTTCTTTCCAAGGAACCCATGCAGGCGATAATCTCTCTGCAGGCTGCACAGTGGTGCATTCTGAGTAACCACAGTTGGCTTCTTTTCTTTTCCTTTGCTGTCTGCATTTTGAAAGACTGACCTTTGGCTAAGACTAGGATCCCCAGTTTTTCTCAGGTAAATCTCCTCAGTTAGCCACAGTCCTGGGCAGTTTGGCTTTTCCCATGGCTCCCTCCCTTCCAGAAATGTTGCTTTTGATTCTTCGAAGTTCATCCCCTCTGTGTACCACTGACAGTAAGTCTGGATCATGGTGTCCCCTTTCTCCCCATTCTGTATCTTCCTGCTTTCCTCCAGGTCTTGCACATACTTCTGCCTGGGGCTTTCTTCTGCCCAAGGGTCTCCAACAACACACAGCTCTTGATTCTGCTGTCCCCCGTACACATTGCTTATTTTCTTCTGAGTCTGGTATCTTCTGTTGTTACTCTCAACGATATTGGTGGCTTTCTTCTCAGTTCTGCAGGGAGTTGTCCTTCCTGCAGATGGGCTCTCTTTGTTGTTTGGAGATAAAATGTTGGATTCATTAATAGACACTGCATTTTCTGCCTGTTTCATCACAAAAGATTCCCTGTGCAAAAGATGAATCTGGAATAAGATAATGCTAAACCAGAGCATATTACTTTTGTTAGAAGTGATGTGCAACATTGTATGGTAAGACAGGCAAAAGAAACAAAGAAAACTCAAAACAGAAACAGATCAAGTCTCATTAATAAAGTATTTTACAAAATGTCCTCTGTATTGATAACTGGGATGGATATTTAAATAACAAAACCAGTCTCAACTTGGAATGGGAAGTAGGCTAGTGTGTGAAAAGCTATATTTCTATTTGATGAGGTACCAAAATTCTACACATGATCAAGGCAGTCAAAAATTCAGCTTAGGTGGGGAGAGGCTCATGAAGCCCACCCCTAGCTGAGGAGCTTTGGCAGTTGAAGGCTGCTGGGATTGAGAGAGTTTGTTTTTTTCAGGGAAGTGGCCCCTGTTAGGTAGCGCTCGCCTGTTGGATTGTCCTACATCGGAGCACATACGAAGAGCATTGACTGGAGTCAGTGGGCTATGGAAGAGGACATGGAGCTGGGGAGAGGACGTGGCAGGAGGCGAGGTTGTCTGCGAGGAACCAGATGAAGACAGATGGTTGATATATTCAAAATACATTGTATACATCTATTAAATTTTCAGAGAATGAAAAAAATTGTCAAGAATTCTAGGAGTTTAATCCTTCAAAATACAACCTTTATAACAGAGAGCACATAATGCTAAGTTGTGGAAACTACACCCTGCTTTGAAACCAGAAGTCAGTGTGTTCACCAGCCTCACGTACTGGACCGAACTCAATGATCACAGGAAATATCATGCAAAATTAAAGTTAAATCAGTGTCCTTAGTCCACTCGAGATTGTGTAAGATAACAATGATTTTCCGATTCTCCTCCATCTGAGGACAGGGAGGTAAGGTCTTCTGTATGCCAATTTTTCCTTTCCTTTTCGAGCAATATAAAACCCACATAAGAACACTGCAGTTATTAAAAAGGGCATTGCACCACAGAGTTAAACACTCATATCTGACACCCTAATACCGTCTATAGTGATTGGTGGTGATGGGGTGGGGGTGGGTTGAGAGTTGGGTTGGTGATAGGTTGGGGGGTGGTTGCTCAGAATTTCGGCTTGGCCTGTAGCCTATGTGAGAGTTTTGGTCTTTTAGAATCTGTTTGTGAGGAAAGACTCTAATTTGAGTAAGAGTCAGACAAATACACCGGGACTGCACTTTCCTACTACATTGTTTGAGGTGGGCTCTTGCTGTGGAGCTCAGGCTGGCCTTGAACTCGGGGTCTTCCCAGTTTCCTGAGGATTACAGGCCACAACCTGTCCATTTTCCTCATTTCACTGACTTAGACACCGGTGGCACCTTCATGCTGGAGTTGGGGCATAACAGAGTACTGGAGGAGCAGTCAGGAAACACGGTAGAGATCACAAACCCTCTTGTTTCACTGAGTCTCTCCAGAGCATTTTGAGTACTTTCAGATTGCCTACTGAGAATACTTATATCTCATCAAAATACTACCGAGGCAAGAGAAACACAGTCTTTAAATGCCTGCCTGCCAAGATTCATTGTAAATTGTTTGTGAGACATTTTATCTTACTGGTAAGACACTGCTGTATACCAAGGTTTCCCTCACTGTGGTGGACATGTATGAATTCACTCTGTTCCTGAGCTAGTCCAGCTGTGGAGGACCTCAGGACCACATCCTTCCCAGGAGAACAGCTAGACCCCAGCATGGGAAGAATAGCTGACCTCGTCTGATTCCTGCTGGACAGGCTTAGAGGTCTATGAATGAGATTTTCCTAGATCACAGGTCAAGAGTGCTCAGGAGAGGCAGAGGCAACGTGAGGAGTGCAGATAGAGAGGTGGGTGTGAGCGCGAAGGAGAGGCAGGGGTTGTAGAGAGCCAAGCACTCCAAAGTGCAGACCGTGGGAAGTGGTGTGCGCCAGACCTCTCTTCCCCCATCTTTTCTCATTCCTGTCTAGGCTCTCTTTCAGTCTACAAGTAACAATTTCTAGAAGTAGTAAAAGGTTTTTTTTTTTGTGTGTGTATGTATGTGTGGTATGTACATGTTTGTGTGGCATATGCATATGTACATGTGCATGTGTACATGGATATGAAGGCATATTCACGTCTTTCTTATTTGCTCTCCATTTTATTTTCTAGGCAAGGCCACACACTGTAGCTGGAGTCATGGATTCCGCTAAGCTGACCTGTCGGTTAGTTGACTCCAGGAATCTGCCTGTCTCCATTGCTTAGTGCTGGGATTCTAGAGGTACGCTGCCACATCTGTCTTTTTATGTGGATGCTGGAGAGTTGAACTCAGTTTCTTATGCTTGTTGCAAAGCACTTTACTTCTGCATATTATCTATCATTATCTACATATCTGTATATCTATATATCTCTATCATCTATCTATCATCTATCTATCATCTATCAATCAATCTATCTATCTATCTATCTATCTATCTATCTATCTATCATCTATCCTTTTTATGATTTATCAAAATGCATAACTATATATTAATGGGGTACTATGTGATGTTATATACATTTACATAACATCTAATCAGATAAATCCCACTCCACTCCTCAAACACGTATCAGGTTTTTTTTTACGGTGAAAATATTTAATATCCTCGTATGCTTTTAATGTCTGATTTTGTGATCCATCTGTCCAATGTGAAATATCTCATTCTAGATTATGTGGGACAGTTTCTTATTAACTTGTCTACTCTAAAGGAAAATTCGTAGAGGGTAGAGTGTTATTAATCAGTGTCTGTAAACTGAACATGAATGCTGGTGTCTTCAGAAAAAAGGTGGAAGAAAATTGCTACATAATTAAACTGTAGATTTCCTTGATACACCATATATATACTCACAGATATTATATGTACTATATAATATCTATAAGCAGTAATATTTCTAAAAGACTATTAGCTCTTCTTTCTCTTATATGTAACCAGTTTATACTGTCATGTAGACCCTCCTTCTGAGGCAGACATGAAGTCTCCCTGGAGTTTGCAGGACAGTTTTTACAACCAGTAACAAGGAAAAAGACATCAGAGGGGAGCAGAGAAAAAAATGCAGAGCTCAATAAAAATTAATAAAAAAGACATAATTTGGTGTTGTTACAGGCAACATCAAAAGGCACATACATAGGTCTCTGAGTACACAGAAAACTGAAAACATAAAATGCCTCTGAATTTCAAACCAACATCGATGTTTGTTAAATAAGGAAATGAGGCTGACCTGTGTGATAGGGGGAGAGAGTGCATGAAGGGAGGGAAGGGGAGGTGACAAGGGTCCAAGCTCACTGTTGGCATGAGTGTTGGGTGTGAGAACAACACACGTGGCTGAGTGGAGAGGAAAGGATGCCATCTTCTTCTGTCTTATTTGTTCACCCCTTCCATGGCGAAGGGTTCTAGGCTGGGTGTGGCGTGACCTTCACTTCTCTGGAGAAATATTTACTCATATTTTCATCAATTCACTTTACCATTGGGACTAAAACTACCTTACCTCGGTTAATCTGGAGTAATCAGACACAGCTCTCTATTCTTATATCCTCCACACTCCACACATTTGCATAGCCCAATGACTTTTACCTCTTTGTGTGATACTGAGGATTGGACTCAGAGCTTTGATTTACACAAGGTTAAGCACTTCACCAAAGTCTTCCCTTTGTATATATTTATAGCAGAGCCATCCAGCCTTACTAGCAATTTATTGGTCATATTCTTTTTCATGATGCTGTGAGTAATTTGAGGATAAGGACTTGGTTTCTTTAATCTTTGTATTCCACCACGTAACATAAAGTCTGTTGAATAAATTTGTGGACCTGGTAATGGGTACTTTGAAATATGCATGTAAAGACCCAGGGGAGGAAAAAAGGCAGCAAGTGATTACAATTAGAACTGATGGTATATTGGCTGCTATGGCCATAAGAAAAAATGGGAGGTTTGGGGACATTTAGATAGGGATGGAGATGTTACCCAGTCCTTGGAGTAGAACTGCAGAGGGCTGCACTTTAGAAGCCAAGAGGTGGGGGAGCCATCTGGGAATCAAAGTGTGACCATGAGTATAAGATGCTCACGAATGCCTATGTGGTTGTGTGCTTCCTTGGTATTCGCTATACCAGTATCAGACAGTAACAACATAGACGAGAAACATCATTCTATGACCTTGGAACACCTTGATGCCAAAATGGCATCAGAAAGAACATCATTGTACCTTTTAATTTCAAAGTTTTTCTTGTAGTCAAATTCCTGATCATTAGCCTGATTGTTCATTACTGCAGCCTTTCTCACATTAGCGGTTCCTCTTCCTTGTTTTCTCAGGAGGTGTCTTCTCGCAGCTGAAGCACATGAGGAACAAAGGAGCAGTTGGGAAAGAAATAAAAGAACAGTAAATGAATGCAGAAAAGTGGTTTTGACTATCATTGTCACAGAAAAAAATGAAAGTAAAGACAACTAATAGATCCATTTTTTAAAAAAATGGGTAGAATTGCCATTTTTACTATGTTGATCCTCCCAATCCAAGAGCAAGGGAGGTCCTTTCATTTTCTGGTATCCTCTTCAATTTCTTTCTTCAATGCCTAAAAGTTCTTGTCAAATAGATCTTTCACTTCCTTGGTTAGAGTTACCCCAAGATATTTTATGCTGTTTGTGGCTATCGTGAAAGGTGAAGCTTCTCTGATTTCCCTCTCTGCTTCCATTTCCTTTGTGTATAAGAGGGTGACTGATTTTTTGGAGTTGATCTTGTATCCTGCCACATTACTAAAGGTGTTTATCAGCTGTAAAAGTTCTTTGGTGGAGTTTTTGGGGTCGCTTATGTAGATCATTTTATCATCTGCAAATAACAAAAGTTTAACTTCTTCCTTTCCAATTCGAATCCCCTTGATCCCCTTATGTGGTCTTATTGCTATTGCTAGAACTTCAAGCACTATATTGAGGAGGTATGGAGAGTGGACAGCCTTGTCGTGTTCCTGATTTTAGTGGGATGGCTTTGAGTTTCTCTCCGTTTAATTTGATATTAGCTGTCGGATTACTGTAAATAGCTTTTATTATATTTAGGTATGACCCTTGTATCCCTAATCTCTCCAAGACTTTTATCATAAAGGGATGTTGAATTTTGTCAAATGCTTTTTCAGCATCTAATGAAACGATCATATGGATTTTTTCTTTCAGTTTATTTATATGGTGGATTACATTGATAGATTTTCGTATGTTGAACCAGCCCTGCATCTCTGGGATGAAGCCTACTTGATCATAATGGATAATTTTTCTAATGTGTTCTTGGATTCGGTTTGCCAGTATTTTGTTGAGGATTTTTGCGTCGATGTTCATGAGTGAGATTGGCCTGTAATTCTCTTTCTTGGT
>NW_026067958.1:5833958-5878429 GCF_014885135.2 Alexandromys fortis | reverse complement strand
GGGGAGGACCTTGGACTTTCCACAGGGCAGGGAACACTGACTGCTCTCCTGACTGGAGAGGGAGGGGGAGAGGAGTGGGGGGAGGGGGAGAAGGGCGGGAGGAGGGGGAGGGAAATGGGAGGCTGGGAGGAGGCAGAAACTTTTTTTCTTTTTCTCAATAAAAAATTAAGAAAAAAAGCAAAACTTTTAAATTGTAAATAATCCTTAATGTGTATTATAATTTAAAATAAAAAAATTAAAAAATGGGGATCATTTTAGATATAAACTACAGCAATGGAATCACCACAGGACTACATTGGCAGACACCAAGAGCACGGATGGCAGCCCCTCCTTTGCTTGAAATTATCTCCCTCTTGTTCTGTTCAGCTCTTCACAGAGAAGGCCCTCATTATCTACATGGATAGTTTGTGTATTTTCACCCATTATCCTGGGAGTTGTATATATTTTAGAATTCAGTTTTCAAAGTTTTGCTTTATTTTAGTAAGGTAACATGGAGTAACTATACATCCAGGAACATTCCCTTGTCCATATAGCTTTTTTTTAACAATTGTTTTTATCGAGCTATATATTTTTCTCCACTTCCCTTCCTTCCTCTCCCCTCCTTTTCTGCCCTCTCCCATGGTCCCCATGCTCCCAATTTACTCAGGAGATCTTGTCTTTTTCTACTTCCCATGTACATTAGATCTATGTATGTCTCTCTTAGGATCTTCATTGTTGTCTAGGTTCTCTGGGATTGTGATTTGTAGGCTGGTTTTCTTTTTCTTTTTTTTTTTCTTTTTGCTTTATGTCTAAAAGCCACTTATGTGTGAGTACATATGGTATTTGTCTTTCTGGGTCTGGGTTACCTCACTCAATACGATGTTTTCTAGATCCATCCATTTGTCTGTAAATTTCAAGTTGTCATTATTTTTTTCTGCTGTGTAGTACTCCATTGTGTAAATGTATCACATTTTCCTTATCCATTCTTTGATTGAGGGGCATTTAGGTTGTTTCCGGGTTCTGGCTATGAAAAATAATGCTGCTATGAACATAGTTGAGCACGTGTCCTTGTGGTATGATTGAGTATCTTTTGGGTGTATTCCCAAAAGTGGTATTGCTGGGTCTTGAGGTAGGTTGTTTCCTAATCTTTTGAGAAATTGCCATACTGATATCAAAAGGGACTGTACCAGTTTGCACTCCCATCAGCAATGGAAGAGTGTTCCCTTTACCCCACAACCTCTCCAGCATAAGTTGTCATCAGTGTTTTTGAGCTTGGCCATTCTTACCGGTATAAGATGGAATCTCAGAGTTGTTTTGATTTGCATTTCTCTGATGGCTAAGGATATTGAGCATCTCCTTAAGTGTCTTTCAGCCATTTTAGATTTCTCTGTTGAAAGTTCTCTGTTTAGGTCTGTAACCCATTTTTTATTGGATTATTTATTCTTTTGATGACCAATTTCTTGAGTTCTTTGTATAATTTGGAGATCAACCCTCTGTCCGATGTGGGATTGGTGAAGATCTTTTCCCATTCTGTAGGCTGCCGTTTTGTCTTGTTGACCGTGTCCTTTCCTTTACAGACCAGATAGCTGCTGCTTCTTCTTCTTCTTCTTCTTCTTCTTCTTCTTCTTCTTCTTCTTCTTCTTCTTCTTCTTCTTCTTCTTCTTCTTCTTCTTCCTCTTCCTCTTCCTCTTCCTCTTCCTCTTCCTCTTCTTCTTCTTCTCCTTCTTTTTTTATTTTTCAGATAGCTTCTTAAAGCAAAACTCAGGACCATTTTTTTTTCACAACAGCAGACTATTCCAACAACTTGGAATGAACTAATGAATATAAACAGTCTCACTTCTTACTATAAACAGGTAATGTTTAACTGAAAAATAAGTTATAAAAATCTTTTTAATCAGAGCTTTATGCTCTTGGGGTGGAGGATGAGATCCCAAAGAACTTTCATGTCTTGAGGGGAAGTTAACAGTTTGAAATTCTGACTGACAGAACTGAGAACAGGACATGGGTCTTTTAACAGTGTGATGTCCACCATGTGAATTTTCTTCAGAGTGTGGCTATGTATGTCACTGAGCTAAAAATTGGTTTAATGAACCTAAATAAACACCTAAAATGAAACAAAATAGATCAGGAGTAAAATATCAGAGTGAAAGTCAAGTATATTTTTCGTTATGGCTATTTGATCAATTTTTTAAAAAAGAATATAGTTGCAAGTCATCCTAGGCATGATTTAAATTTATATGAATGCCTTTAAAGTAAAAAAAACCCAACAAAACCCAAAGTCTATTAATGCATTTTAATAAAAATTTGTTAAGTGTGGTCCTATATATCACTTTCCTAGAGTTAATACAGAGGAATAGATGCCCTTTAACATAATAAAATTTAATTACATTGTCAAATACAATTGTCAAAAATTATGACAATTGTAACCTTTGGAATATAATAGGAAAAAATCTTATTGCCTAATGAGTTATGGTATTGTAATATGATTCTTGTGACTCATAATTAATACAATCGTTTGCCACATCAAGCAGGATGGGTTAACTGTGTTTCATTAATCCTTGACAGGAAACTTAAAACCTTCAATTATTTAATTTAAATAAAAACATTTATTCCAATATTAAAAGTGTCAATCATTGCAACAATCTAATTTAGAATATCATGTCAATAAACACAAAAGTCACATGAAAATTGCAGGTCTTTGAATAGGAAAATTCAATTTATGACCATACATACATATCTCATTATGCTCTCTACACTACAAGGTGACCTTGGTGATTACCTGACTGTATTATTACAGCACTGTCTTTCCTCTTCTGCTGTAGCTTTTGGTATCTTCTTGAACCCAAGAATGCTCTAACACCAGCTTGAATCAAAACAAGCTTGTCAATGGCTTCCTTTCGCATTAGATTCAACTGTTCCACATGGTAATATTTAAGGAACACCTTAAGAAAATTAAAATAAAGTCCAGTAAGATCTTGGCACACAGCTGTACAGTGACTGTGTGTCATGCTTGAAGAAAAGACTGCACGTTGAACCTCATTCGGTCTGGAAAACATATTTACTTCTTGGGTGCGACTATTGCCCAGATTTTGATGCATAAACAAAATTTGTCTTTGAGAAGGAAGCAAAAGGAAGACCTGGAAACTCTTGGGGTTCTTTGGATCTGATATTCAGAATGGGAGGTTCTGAGCTCTCTTCAGAAATATTTACATCATATATTCTAGGTTAAGGCTATTTTATGCTTAAAACATCTTTAAAACAATGATATTTTCCAAATTTAAAAAAATCATACAATGTATCTAAATAGAAGGGCAGGTATTCATCAAATGCTCATTCACCAAATAATTCTTGAAACCTTTGGTTTCTTTATATGCTGGGGATATAAAGATAACTACGGCAGGTGACTGTCAAGGCATTGCCAATGGGGAAAATGAGGAGACAGGGTCCCAGCAGAACCAACAACTGTCCTGATAGACTAACTACAGGGTGACTTCAGATTATTCTAAAAGTTAACATGAACTTTTACAAGGCAGGAGTCTCAAGACTAAAGGTATTTTTTTTTTCACATCTAAAGATTTTACCATTACCCCTTCCCTTTAGGGAATATCTTTTTTTTTTCTTTTAATGGGTAAATTCTTTAACACAAATCACCTCAAAGAGTTCATTGAGCCCATCAAGCAAACTAGTTAAAATCAAATGTTGTAGCTGAGTCATAAGATCTGGTAATGTTGACTGTAGAACTCTCTCAGCATGCCTTTGAACTTGGAAACCTGGCACCACAGGTAAACAGTTCTGTGTTTACTATGGATTTTGATTGAATTCAATTTTAATTTCTACAGGATTCTAGATGTTAATATATTTAGTCCATTCTGTTGTTGACAATTCATTTAAAATTCAATGTGTTTAAAAAGGTCATCATTTTTTGCATAGCATTAGAAATGTTCTTATATTAAACACTTTTATCCATGTTAATGAGTTGGAAAGGTGAAGTGGAAGAATGTGAATAGCGTGAAAATGCTACTTAAATACCACACAGAACTGGCAGGCAAGGCCTTTTTACAAGGAAAAACTCCATTTGAAGTCACACATGCATTCTGACCATAAATGATGAGCTTTTAACCTGATACAGTCCATCTTTGTGAGCATTTTAAAGAAAATAGTCTGAATAAAATACATATTCTCTGTGCACCTTAAATTCTCCCTTATCAAATATAAAAAAAAGTGTTACTGAGTGTAAGACAGGTGATCAGAATAAAATCCCTCAAATTATTACCTGGATAATACATTCTCTGAACATCATGAAATTCTCTCCCTTCCTCCTATGCCCAAGACACACTCTATTCAGATTTCCTCACAAATGAGGGCATTTTGTTCTGGTCCCTTTGGAGTAATAGACAGTTGTTATTCTTGAATGGTCAATATATGAGGATTTCTTTAGCTTTGCTCTTTTTCCATCCTGTCTTGGGGTATATCTGGTATACCTCCAAGACACATTTAGAATGCACTGGGACTTACCCACTTTCAGAGGCTCTCAGGACACATGCCAGGTCCAGTGTATCCTTTCTCCAAACAGCTAGAAGTTTGGCTTCTACAGTCAAGATTTTTTTTTTTTTTTTTTTTTTTTTTTTTTTTTTTTTTTTAAAATTTGTTCTCTAAGGAGTTAAATAAGATTCCGAAGACTCCCAAAGTTAATAGTATATGCCAGTACTCGAACATCATGATGATGCTAAATATTTCAGATAAATACGAAAATAAATAAAGCTATACTTCAGATAAATTTCAAGTTTAAAATAGAAACTAAGTGAGAATTTAAAAAAGCAGAGAAAGCAAGAATCTCATTCTGATCTTAGACTAGCTCTCTGACTGTTTGATAAAAGATAAGATGATGGTGGTAGTACACGCCTTTAATCTCAGCACTGGAGGCAGAAGCGGTATGTCTCTGTGAGTTCAAAACCAGCCTGGACTATACAATGAGTGCTAGGCCAGGGATTCACAGTGAGACCCTGGTCCCTCCCATAAAAAAATATGTTTGTTTCTAATACCACTTGAAGTTACGAATATTTACTGCCAGTGTCATTGGGAATTTTCTTCTGGATAAATCTTTGAAATAAATTTTTTTTATACTGCCTGCATCAGGTTTGCCTATAAGCATACCTGTGGAACATTTTCTTGATTGCTAACTGATATAAGAAGTCATAGCCTACTGTGGACAGTGTTGTTCTTAAGTAGGTAGTTCTGGGCTTTATAAAGATCAAAAATGTTTTATCTTCATGAAGGAAGGCTTTATGTAGCATAAGTTTCACTTCAAATTTTATATATTCTCTAACAAGAATCATAATAGTTTCAATAATAGTAAAATGTCACAACTCTTACAAATCCACTAATCATTATGTATAAAATTATATGAAAATATTACTTTTGTTTTTCCAAGAGCCCAATTATCAAGACCAGCCTTTTCCAAAATGGTAGCGCAGGTATCTGGGCTCACTGGGGGCTCTTCACTAGACTTGTAGCAGAGAACATAATACCTGAAATGATAAAAATGACTGGTTGGTTTGTACAGTGGTCCAACATCTCATCAGCAGTACCCACCTGGCAACTTTATCACGGCTAACAGATGCAGCTACCAGACTGAATGCTTGGCTCTCAGACAGCCCCCAAATGATGGCAGAGTGAAACCACCCCAGACAGACAGAAACCTAGAGTAATGTGTAGTTTCCCTCCTGTGATTGCTTTCTATTTGGTTCTACTCATAAACTTCATGTACAGGAATTTTTTTAATACAGGCACATGAAAATAGAATGGTATGTATGTGCAGATTACTGGAAAATCATGTTGAAAGCCTATAGAACTTAAATCACTTTGGGATTGAATATTTTATAAATGATGGAGTTGGATCTCACTGGAAGAAGCAGCTAGCCAAAGACACAGAGGTGCTTATTTTCACCTGCACGGCATAGCTTTCCTGTCCCTGCCCCTTCTTCATGTCCCTGCACCTGCAGGGCTATTTTTCCTGTCCCTGCCCTCTTCTTTGTGTCCCTACACCTGCAGGATGCACCTTTCCTGTTCTTGCCCCTTCTTCATGTCCCTGCACCTGGTGGGTGGTGATGGAAAAATGTAGTCAGAATTTGTTGAACAATCAAAAACAAAGCTTTGTTTTCTTTTTAATATTCCATTACATGCTTTGAAAAAATATTAGGGAATTTTATAGATGGAGAATTCTCTAAAAATTAAAATTTCCTCAAAACTCCAATATGTCTAACACTTGAAATTTCTTTAAAAATGATGATGAATAGAAATACAGACATTTAAAATATTAAACATTTAAAATATTGAGCCTTAGCATTACCACTAAAATATTACTTAAAATACATTTACTATATAAAAATTAATTTTACAATGATTTTAAATGTTAAGAACTCTTTGTACCTAGTGGATTCTTTCTTAAATTAGAAACGATTAAATCGGCATAGATTTAATTGACTTTCTATATCTGCCAAATCTCCATAGACACGACATTATTCAATTTGATCATTATTGGGCTAAGAACTCAGATCTCCTTGCTCTTCAGTACAGAATCTTAGACCCTTGACATCCAGTCTTTCATGTGCAATTTCTTCCATCACAGAGACTTCCCAGGGCACAGGAGAGTTTCCCAGACTCATCTAATGTTCTCTTTTCACTGCATGAATAAAATGCTTTCTCCCTAGACCTTCTGAACTATTCTCCACTGCTTTACATTCTCCAATTCTCCTGAAAATTTTTAAAAATAAACCATATAAAGGAAATGCAAGAAATCCACATACCTTCTTATGAAGTTAGCAAACAGTATCCGATGAGAGTAACCAAGCCTCCGAATCCTGGCTGTTTCCAAAATCCCTGTGCAGCGCAGCTGCAGCAAAACTTTCTCCTTGTCATACTTTCTTGCCTGCCTCTCATTATTTGGCTTGATGCAACGCACAAAATGAGGTTGGCCCACCACCATCTTAGATAACAAATCCATCAAGGAATACTGTAATATACAACCAGAAATCGATTTCATGGTATGACATTAAAAGAAGTATGAATTTGTAGGCCTTCATTTTTGAGAATGAATGTTACAAATGGCTAACCACAGTGAGGGGAAAGAGATCTGATAAAAGGAAAAGGAATTCATCTACAACTACAGATCCAGGGGTAGAAATGTAGAGGCAATGGCTGGGAGGTCGCCTAGCAACTCTAAAGGCAGCATTAAGTGATCAATTCATTTTTTACATATTTTAAAAGTAATTATGTCCTCTCAAGCAAACATACCAAATTACAATACTGAGACATACAATTTTGTTAATTTACTTTATATACTAATTTTCTTGTTCTACTCTGTCTTTGTAGAAAGCATAAAAAACAAACACTTCAATCTCTGTTGGAATCCTCTACTTTAAAATTAGGGCAGAGAAGTAAGTTTCAAAAATAGGACACAAGAAAGTAATCAAATTATTATCCACTTAACTATTTTACTGTGCTTTGGCTTATTATCTTATTGATTTGGGGAGAATATTGTTATTAATATAGTTATTAAAACTGTATTCTGTACCAATGGTTTGTTAAAATAATAGCCGATTTTTAGACAATTAAGAATAACTCATTAGGATGAACAGAGTTCATTAGAAGTGGAACCTCAGCGAATTAGTTATCTCCAAGGCCAGGATCAGAATTTCCTGGAGGACTGGGAGTTTTAGTGTTGGAAATGCAAACAGCTAGAGTTGCAGGGCCAGTGCAGCTCGGATGCTGAAGCTAGACAACTGGCAAGGCTGCTGCTTGGATGCTTCCCTCTTGGGGCCCAAGCAGCTGCAGCTGCCCCTGGAGCCTTTGATTACATTATCTGTGAGTCATCACTTCTATACTCATGCAAACATCTGCCAGCTCTGGGATCCCAAGGTGACAGCGCCTGCCAGCTTCCCAGCAATTAGGCATAGTCACCCTCCTTCCACTCTTGTCAGCAGAAGGAAAAATAGCTTGAGAACACGCTACATACCGCGTGCAATCAACCCTCTGTCAATCTTTGCTTCAGCCTGAAGATTACAATGACTCCATGCCCTGATCAGATTCAAACAGTGTTTGATGCTCTCACCCGAGTACAATAATCGTGTGGACAACTCACTTTAAAAAAGTCAACTAATCTGTCTGTAAGTAGGTTTAGTGATTCGCCCATGCTGTCTTGATGGTATAAAGGGACAGAGCAGCCGCGGGCGCGGGTCTTAAGCAGGCAAGTGTAGCAGGCAGTACTCAAGTAGGATTTGAGACAGGGGCTACTATGAACTTGGGCTTTGAGAACATGTAACACAAGTATTCAGAAAATTTAAAAAGTGGTTTGTGGTTCCATTAGAGAAATGCATAAATCCATCGGCCAACCAATAGCAAATTTAATATGGCTGCATGTACGTCTTCTGTATTAAGTGCTGTTGTTAGTAATTGCCAAGTTTCAGGTGGCATTTTCTCCATTGTCCTGTCTGGCTGACTGGGAGGAGGTCAGTGAAAACTGGAGCTGGACTGAGAGAAGTTCTTCCTTTCTTCTTCCTCCCACATTGTCCAAAGAAAGGTTACCTTGTTCCTACACCCTGGCGTGCTACTGTGCTTCTGACGAGGCTCCTCCTCGTCCCAGTCCTTTAATGGGCTCGCTCCTCCCGCTGAAGGTTATCAGCTTACGTTTGTGCAAGGAAGCAGGGACTAGAGGTCCATGCTCAACCGTGCCCAGCCTTATTCCTGCCTAAAACCTCTCAGGGACATTGAACTAAAATGTCTTCCTTCCTTCCTTCCTTCCTTCCTTCCTTCCTTCCTTCCTTCCTTCCTTCCTTCCTTCCTTCCTTCCTCCCTTCCTTCCTCCCTTCCTTCCTTTTTTCCATTCTAGTGGGAATGTCAAATGCTGTACAGACTTTCTTGTTTTCTTTAGAGACAGAGCCTCACTATGTGGTTATGGCCATCCAGGAATTTGCTGTGTAGACGAGACTGGCCTTGAACTTAACAGAGATCTGCCAGTCTTTGTCTACCAAGTGCTGGGATTAAAGGAAAGTGTCACTTTGTACAGTTTATATAATTTTTTTATTAATTCATAGAATTTAATTGTGATTTTCATGATGTAAAATACCAAAATAAGCAAACTACAGATGAAACTATATATTAACACATCTGTACCAATGCAGCTAATGGGTGTAATAAATGTTATCTTTTGTTAGTTATCACTTCTCATATGTAACTAATTTAGGATGAAAATTATCCTTAAATACAACGTATCATAATTTAACATCTTACTCTAAAATACGATGCGACCGTTTGCGTTTTCATGTTGGTGGTTTCACAGGCATGGCGTGTGATGTCTCTAGTTTCACCCTAAGGAGACCAAAGAAAACAGTAAGGCCTTGCCATGTTCTGCACACTGTAGTCTACAAGGAGCACAGGACATTTTCCATCAGTTTCCCTTAGTCTAGGTGTTCAAAGAAACAACGCCACAAAATGTTACCAATATTCTACTTTAAGGATGGTTGTGCTAGCCGCATTGTCTGTGTTGACTGGTCTTGTGCAGAACGTGAATGTTTATGACCCTGGACACACACTATTTTTATTTAGAAATAGAATAAAATTTAAAGATTGAAAAGAATTAGGAATATACAAGAAAGTCACGATGTTTGAGATGCGGTCAGTAAAGCAAACATAATAATAGTCTTACCTTGGTCAGATTTGTGGCTTTCTCTGAATTCCTCATCTGATAGTTTATTATATTTTTAGCTTTAGAAAGTGGCAGGTTACCTATGGGGATGCAGGTAAAATTAATTTATATTTTAGAACTTTTAGTGACTGGACAATTTTCCCATTTATTTAAACTATTCTGAGTATATTGGAACTCAGAGGTTTGGTTACCTATTTATTGAAACAAGAATAAAGAATATTATGTGAAGAATTATAATAATTTTTTTTCTGTGTAGCCCTGGGTGTCCTAAAACTTTCTCTGTAGACCAGGCTTGCCTCAAACTCAGAGATCCCCCTGCCTCTGTCTCCTGAGTGCTGGGATTAAAGGTGTGCCCCACCTCTGAAAGGCTATAATAAATCTTTTTTTCGGTCTCCTCTTTCTCTCTGTTCTTTTCCTCCTTTCCATCTTCCTCTTTTCCTTCCTCCTGCTCCTCTTTCTCTCACTCTTCTTCATCGTCTTTGAGAGGAGCTTGCTATGCAGTCCAGGATGACCTCACACTCATGGCAATCCTCCTGCTTCAGTCTCCTGAATTCCAAGAGTGCAGACAAGTGCTACCACACTCAGCTACCACACATTCCAAACTCAGAAAGAGAAGGAAAAGCCAACCTCCTATATTGCAAAGCAGGACAGGCAGAGGTGAGTGACAGGTTTCCTCTCAATTTTAGAAGATGCGGGCAGACAGTGACAAGGGAGCAGTTCACTTTGCATCTCTGTATCAACTTGAGGTGGGCTTCACAGTGAGCCCTCACACCTCATGAAGTGCTTTTAGCAAGTCAAGTGTGGATGATGTCAATATGAATTTTCAATCTTAGCATTCAAACGTGTGGTTTATACATTTATGGCAGTGAAACAGGTAAGGTTGAAAAAGGCACAAAGACTTGGCCTTGAATAACAGCTATTATCCTTAGTTGGGCTGCTGTTGGGTCATAGTCTGTAGTTTGAATACTTAAATAAGGGTCACTTTAAAGTGTTTTAATAAAATGGCATCTAAAGAGTTCAGAACCAGAATTTTATACACATGTATAAGGATGTCAAAGCAAGTCAAGGGAGGGAGAATAATGTTTTAAACAAATTGTGTTTGAGTAACCAGAAGAGGGTTATGGGGATGGAAGGAGAGATCACAGAGTTGTGAGGGACATAATGTGTGTGATTAATATGCTCACTATTAGTTACAGGGATGCATATATGGGTTTTTACATATGTAAAAACCAAATTTTATTTGACTAAATATTTCAGTTATACATCAATAAAACCATTAAAAAGTTTTCAGAATTAGCAGCTGGAGAGTTGGCTCAGAAGTTAAAAGCACTATTTGCTCTTCTCGGGGTCCTGAGTTCAGTTTCCACCAACCACACGGTGGCTCACAACCATCTTTAGTGGGATCTGATGCCCTCTTCTGGCATAAAGTTGTACATGCAGATAGAGTACACCACATAAAATAAAAAAAATCTTTTAAAAAGCTTGCAGAACAATTTATAAGTACAATATAAAGAACCCAAATCATATATCCCCTCCCCCAAATAATGAGTGTGAGGACACATAAGGAGTCTGGAGTGAGGAGAGAGATAGCATGAACTTAATCAGCAGAGAGCTCACGACCACTGGGGACAGTCTACTCCCCACCCACTCCTGAAAGCAGCAGCTTTCTCTTGAGGAGAGTGGACTTTTCTCAGGAACAACTGGGGCACTTCCGTGTTTTTGGTGAGAGTCTCAAATACTTTCTTTATAAGAGCCTCACTTCTTTATATTAATTTTTGTGCCCCCTTACATTAGGAATAAATGATTATCCAGTAAATCAAAAATAAAAAAAAAAACACAAAAAAATCAGGGACTACGGTCACAAACAAATCACAGAGATAGAAACTACTATATGAGGCTTAGAGAAACCTTTTCAAAAGTCAACTGCCTTACCTGTTTTGGTCAGAGGATGGTTGACAAGTTGTCGAATTACACTGTTTTCTGAAGACCTCAGAAGCAACACAATATCAGTTGGGAGTGTGTCTCTGTTTTTTGCTAAGAACCCACTAGCACTATAGAGGACCTGTGGATACAGGTGTCATTGTGATTATTACAACCCACACCATCACTGCCATCCTCGAGGCTTAAGGAGCTCTCAGCCTGTACTGAGCAACAGCCACACAAGACTGTGCGTGCAATTCTTTACATTTGGTCAGGAAGGCTGTAAATTTCCTTTATTGGAAGAACGGGAGGCATGAAAGAACCATCCCCATTTCTCTGAGAACTGGTCCAGCTCTCCTGACTTCAGTATAATAGGTCTCACCTAACTTGGAGACTGAATGCTGTAGAGGTGTGTGTTTCTGGAACTTCTAACTAATTTTAAGACTTTAAAAATATGAATATATCCCAAAGATTTCTGATGAGTAATAAAATGTGCTGTTACGGATTGAATCATGTCCCTTCAGATCTTATGTTAAAGATGTTCCAGAGTCACACAGAAAAGAGGCCACGTGAAGACTGGGTCATGTGACATCTGTCTACCAGCCAGAGAGGCTTCATTAGATGACATCTCTGCTCAGGGGCCAGCGGTCTCAACATTTCACCTTCTAGAACAACAATAATAAATTTCTTTTGTTAGAACATTCAGCCTGAGGTACTCTCTTTTAATGAATCGAATAACATGCTTATTGAAAACAGCAGGATAAAATGGCCATAGGCAATTTTTAATTGGTAACCAAAGCAGCCTTTATTTACTAAGTCAAATGCTAAGAATCACAAAAGGTTATAATGAAAATGATATATACATAATATGTATATTTGTTATAGGCAATTGAAATCATATATTGGGCTGGAGAGATGGCTCAGTGGTTAAGAGCACTGTCTGCCCTTCCAAACGTCCTGAGTTCAGTTCCCAGCAACCACATGGTGGCTCACAACCATCTGTAATGAGATCTGGTGTCCTCTTCTGACCTGCAGGCATACATGCAGACAGAATACTGTATATATAAATGGTGTAAGAGGTTCTTCTGTCTGTGTATTGCTTTCATTGGTTGAATAAAGAAACTGCCTTGGCCTTTTGATAAGGCAGGAACTTAGGTAGTCAGAGTAGAGAGAACAGAATGCTGGGAGAAAGAAGGACAGACAGGCAGATGCCATGAAGCTCTTGCCTGACACTGATGCTGGTTAGAATCTTTCCCGGTAAGCTACCACCTCATGGTGATACACAGATTTAATAGAAATGGGTTAATCAAGATGTGAGAGTTAGACAGTAAGAGGTTACAGAAAATGGGCCAGGCAGTGATTTAAATGAATACAGTTTCTGTGTGATTATTTCAGGGGTTAAGCTAGCTGGGTGGGATGGAACAAAGGCACCCCTTGCTCCCTACAAAACATAATAAATAAATAAATAGATTTAAAAATTATATGTATGTGTGCTTTGCCTGCATGTATGTCCATGTACCATATATGTGTAGTACCTACCAAGGCCAGAAGAGGGCATTAGACCCTCTGGAAATGGAGTTAGAGTCAAAGCTAGCCGTGATGTGAGTGCTGGGAACCAAATCCCCTGATCCTCTGCAAGAGCAGCCAGTCTTCTGAACCACTGAGCCATCTCTCCAGCACCTCAGCTTAGGAGGATATATTGTTAATGACAAAGGTCATTGGGACATTCTCTGGCCTCTGGAAGTGGTCAAATGGACAAATATATAGGGCTTTTCAATTAGTTTATTTTTCAATGATTTTCTAATTTTCTACATTATTACTTGATTTTAATCTTCATATCTCAACAATTATGGCAGAGTTCTGAGGGGATGGCCCATTATTGTCTGTGGAAGGGAGAGTTTCCTTTGGTTTAAGACGCATATCTGAGATGGACAGGTGTACAGTGGTGTTTCAACCATGTACGAATGCTTTTTAAATTTAAGTCCATTCATTAGTTTGCTCCACACATCTGGGACAGCTTTGCTAGCTGACTATTCCTCTTAGTACTCTCTCTTTCATTTGGAGCAGAAAGGGGCATTGGCTGAAAAAGTGGGGGTGAGAAGAGGGAGGGAGAGAGAAAGAGGGAGATGCAGGGAGATGGAGGGAAGAAGAGGAGATGAAAGGAGAGGAAAGAGACTGAGCGAAAGTGAGAAAAAAGAAAGAGAAGAGAGAGAGAGAAAGAGAGAGAAAGAGAGAGAGAAAGAGAGAGAGAAAGAGAGGGAGAAAGAGAGAGAGAGAGAGAGAGAGAGAGAGAGAGAGAGAGAGAGAGAGAGAGAGAGAGAGAGAGAGAGAGAGAGAATGGGAAGAAGAGAGGGAGCGACTGCCCCAAGATACTCTTAAAAAAAGTCAAATACAGATGGCCATTGCCAACTGATCATTGTAGTCAGACTGGATGACAGGAAGACAGGTGAACAGAAGAACCAGGACCAGATGGAGGAGGTAAGGGTCACTGTAGCTATCTCCTAACAGTCTGGATCAGTTCTACTATATTTATTGATAGAAGGCTGAAGAGTCAGTCACAATTCCCATGAGTCTTACTTTTCCCGCATAGTGGTGAATGCCAAAACTAAGCTCCAATCTTTTGGGTCTCCAGAAGTACTGTGATTTCAGGTTATCTTCAAATTTTTCTGTAGAAGGAAATGGAGATCCTCAAGTAAAATTAATGGTCCAAAGTTATTTTTTTCCATACAATGATGATGAGCAGAGATATTTTAATACAGTGAAGTCACAATCAAGTGTGCATCACTGCATCTTACTTCAGAGCAGGTCTCGAATGTCAGAGTGGGTCGGAATCACCTGGGGAGCTCTGTGGCTGTGTGGGCTATTGGCTCACCCTGTGAGTGCAGTATCACTTGGCAGGTCCAGGGAGGGAGCCAAGAATTCGCCAGCTCCTGGTATTGCTCATGCTTGTGGTGTGATGGTCATAATGTGAGGCCAGGCTCTAACCCTAAAGCCCTGGTGGTGTGGCTTTCCTATCTATTTGGTCACACGAGAAGCTCAATGGGTTCATACAGGCAGTCATTTTAAAACATCAAGCACCTGCTGTCAACTTATTTTCCCTATGACGATATGGTATTTTCCTTTTCTGTCTGGTGTCCCGGAGACAAAACAACTCATGTCAGGAGAAAGCAATACCATGTTTATCAAAAGGAAATAAGGAGGAAAAAAATGAATCTACATTTTCTTTAAGTGCTTACATGCATTTTATGAACAGGAAACAATGACTTTTTCATTTACTTAACAACTCAACCCCCCCCCCCTTTCTCCCTATTTTATGTTGGACCTTCTCATTTTAACCACTTTCTTTCTGAGGTAGGGTCTCAGGTATCCTTTGCTATGTAGCCAGTGGGTACAGTTTTAAGGATTTGAGGTTTGCTTCCTAGAGCCTTCATAGAAGCTCATGGGGTTCTTGGTTGTAATCACAGGGAGCACAGGTGGGGACAGATGAGCCCAGAGACTTGCTAGTCAGCCAGGAGAGCTGGAACAGTGAGCTTCGGGTTCAGTGAGAGACCCTGTCTCACAAACTCAGGCACACAGTGGTAGAGGAACGCATCTGAAGTTGACCTCTGGATTTAACATGTCCGTATGAGTAGGCACTTTTGACATGAAAGTCTACACACAAATAAATAAGTAAAAATATGTATATATACATATATCTGTATATTGTTCACATTACTGATTTTTTTTCTTTCTGGTCACTATTTCCTTTTACATTCTAGAGCTGTCCTTGTTCTGCCCCAGTTTCTGACTTAGGGTTGGATAACTTTTATGGTGTTGAATTAGGAGCGGCAGAGCTGCGTCCCCGGCACCCGGCCGCCCACATGGCTAGCTTATGCCCGAAATAATTACACGGAAACTATATTTTTTTAAACACTGCCTGGCCCGTTATCTGTAGCCTCTTATTGGCTAGCTCTTACATATTGTTCTAACCCATTTCTAATATTCTGTGTAGCCCACGAGGTGGCTTACCAGGAAGGATTTTAACCTGCGTCTGTCTGGAGTGGGAGAACCATGGAGACTCCCTTGACTAAGCTTCTTTCTCCCAGAATTCTGTTCTGTGTACTCCACCCACCTAAGGGTTGGCCTATCAAGGGGCCTAGGCAGTTTCTTTATTAGTAAGAAATCACTCCCACATCATTATGGTGATTTATAGTCCAAGATTCTACATTTGAGATTCTACTGTGACGGAAGCAGAAAGCCAATCTCCAATCTTGTCTAATTCATCACTATTAATTTTACTGTTCTATAAACACTCACTGGTTTAGGCATAAGTCCAAAGATCACTTCCTGAAAACCAGACACCACAGGCTTCGTGGCAGCTGCTTTCTTGCAAATCATTTCAAACAACTAAAACTCAGTGCCTGGGAAAGTCCCGTGCCTTCGGAAATCCACAGTCACCCAGGTATAAAACAAGCTCACCTATGAGAGTCTGGTCAGTGGCCTTGGGAAACCTACTTTCCTCGTCAAGCAGGGACAATAAGCCCATTGGCTTCTGTAGGAACATGTCTAGGAGGGGCCGGTTGTCTTCGTATTCAATAACTCTAGCATCCACATCTTCATTTAGGTATTCATTCTACAACAGGTTATGAGCCAAACAGAAAAAAAATCACTTGAAACTGAATAATGTATAGGTGGATAGTAATTACCCAGGTTACCATTTTACATATATTAGAATAAATTGCTATCTGCGACATCGTCTTAAACAAAGTGTATCATTTCGTTTCTTTCTTCACAGAACTGCTTGCTTATTAAAATCAGCGCTGATTATAATCAGGAGATTGGTAAAAGGACTTTGCCAGTCTCTCAGAATTTCAGATGTCTGTGCTGTTAACGGAAAGCAGTTACCGGAAATGGCTGTGTCCCAGAACTTGCCAGCATGACTGGAGCAGATCCTAGGTTATGCTTTTCCTATTGTCTCTCTCAAGAGCATCACACACGGTTCAGTGGTGGTCTCAGAGGCTGACCCTGCTAGTGGGGTGGACAGAATAGGCCATGGAAACCATCTACAGGTTCAGCATCAAGACACCGAGGCCTAATTCTAGGCTCAGCTACATAATCCATCTGAATTTTCTGACTCTTTAAAAACTTCCTTTCTCATCTATGAAAACAACTCACAATATGGCCCATTGATAATCGTTTGTGAGTGTAACATACGATGTATGAAATAACCAGACATAGCCACTGGCAATGACGGCAGAAGCATGGTGTGGTGCTTCGAATGTTCTCAGTCCAACATGTATTTTAAATAAGACAAAACCTAAGTCCCAGTCTGAAGAGCAGTCAGGGAAGGGGGAGAGGAGTGGGGGGAGGGGGAGAAGAGTGGGAGGAGGGGGAGGGAAATGGGAGGCGGGGAGGAGGCGGAAATTTTTTTCAATAAAAAATAAATTATATTACAAAAAACCCTAAGTCCCAAAGAATCATAAAGCTCAAAAATAGTTTATCTAGCATTAAAAATAAAAACAATTTCTTGAAGTTTCACAGCTCTTGCTTTTGAAGGTAACCTTGGGAGAAGTCTTCAAACCTAGAATTATTTTACTATTAGACACATTATGCTGACAGCATATAATAGCTTAAATCACAGTTGCAAAGTTCAAAAGAATTTTGTATGTTTTATATAGAAAGTCCATGAGGTTAAGATCTCAACTGATGCAACTGTCATTTCTTTCTGTTGTTGGTGTCAAAATCCATTGCACGCTTTTGAGGCAGGTCACACAGTTCAGGAAGAAACAATGGCTTCTTCAAGTACCCTTGTTATTATGAACTCATAGAGAAAAAACTTCTACAATTGCAATCAAGGCTTATAAATGGCTTATAGTAAAACAAACACACCCCATGCCATACACTACATCTTATAGGAAGGATTAAGGCAGAATGCCCAGTTATCTTTAAGCGTATGTGGACACGTGACCCTTCATCCTTAGTTCTTGGATCATGCAAAGAAGACAGTGAGAAGAGCTATAGTTTGCACTAAGCTGAAGTGTTGAGAATGTGCACCAGGCTCTGCTCTCACTGTTGGAATTCCCTTTAGAAGGCTGGGAAGTGCACCCTAAGCCTCAGGGACCATCATGGAAGAGGGGAAGGAAAGATTGGAAGTGGTCATGGAGGATGGAGGGAAAGAGTGTCTTCTGGAAAGGACAGGACCACTGCACTCAAGAACTCAGAGCACCTGTGTTTACCTGCACAAAACTTGTACAAATTCAACCAGGTAACATTTTGTCATGGGACGGGGGAGCTCATGAGCCCCACCCCGAACTGAAGAGTTATGGACAGTTGGTGGCTTCTGAAAGAGGACTAGCAGTTTTTCTTTAAGGGTGTGACTCCTGGCACATCAACCAAGTTCTATACTCTCACACAAGTATATGAGCAGCACCAACTGGAGCTCAATGGTTACACATGCATATGCGCACACATGCATGCCCGGGACACAAAGCTGTGAGGAGGAAGAGAGGTATGGGTGGGCCTGGGAGGACTTAAGGGGTAGCTTTGGGTGGGTGGGATAAGAACAAAATACACGGTATTACATTCTCAAAAAAGTAATAAAAATATTAAAGGTAAAAATATAAAAATTGGTATAAAAAACTCAAGACACTGGTCATCAAAAAAAAAAAAACTTTAAATAATCCAATAAAAAATGGGGTACAAACCTAAACAGAGAACTCTCAACAGAGGAATCTAAAATGACTGAAAGAAACTTAAGGAAATGTTCAACATCCATAGCCATCAGATAATACAAATCAAACAACTCTGAGGTCCCGTCTTACACCTGTCAGAATGGCCAAAATAAAAAACAATGATGAAAGTTTATGCTAGAGAGGATGTGGGGTAAAGGGAACACTACTCCATGCTGGTGTGAGTGCAAACTGGTACAGTCATGTTGGATATCAGTATGACTATTTCTCAGAAAATTAGGAAACAACCTAATTCAAGATCCAGCAATACCACTTTTGGGTATATACCCAGAAAATGCTTAACCATACTACAAGTACATGTGCTTAACTATGTTCATAGCAGCATTATTTGTCATATTCTGAACCTGGAAACAACATATATACCCCTCAACCAAAGACTGGATAAAGAAAATGTGGTACATTTACACAATAGTGTACTACACAGCAGAAAAAAATAACAACACTTTGAAATTTGCAGGCAAATGGATGGATCTAGGAAACATCATACTGAGTGAGGTAACCCAGACTCAGAAAGACAAATATCATATGTATTTACTCATAAGTGGCCTTTACACATAAAGCAAAGAAAACTAGCCTACAATTTATAATTCCAGAGACCTAGATGACTATGAGGACTCTAAGAGAGATAAGAATGAATCTAATCTACATGGAAAGTAGAAAAAGACAAGATCTCTTGAGCAAATTGGGATAGTGGGGATTATAGGAAAGGGTAAATGGGGAGGGAGGAAGAGGAGAGGGGAGCAGAAAAAATATATAGCTCAATAAAAACAAATAAAAGAAAAAAGAAAAATATAAAAACTTTAAAAAATGGAAGTTGAAAGTCATTTAACTACATATTAACAAAGCAAAGGAAACCAGAAAGTTTGAAGGTTCTTCAAGTTGTGTTCTTCATTGCATTTTGAGTGTGTTTGGTCAAGAAAACCCACATGAGGTTCATCTTGGAGGCCACAGCCCCAACAAGCTGAAATGCTTATTGCTAAAAGCATCATCTCCTCCTGAGGGAGGTTTAGGATAATGCCAACGATCCCTCAGATTCACGCAGTAGTATGGGAGGATTTGCCATATCCTGATGGAGCCATAGACTTCCACATGGCTTCTTAGGTAGGCACAAAAGTAAGCATCGCTTCCTGAACACAGGTTGTTAACATGGGAAAGGCCATCTGTTCTCATCATGAGCTCACCTCATCTAAGAGACCATCCCCCAATCTCCAAAACTAATTTAGCAAATTTCTTTCCTCAACTGGTCCCTCTTTGTACACCCTATCATACTTGGAATTATTTTATAGCATTCCTAGTATTTATATTTATCATTTTCCATGTCTCTCATTGTAATGAAAATTCCATGAAAACAGAAGCTTTCTATTGTTTACCTCTGTATCTAGAAAGAATCTTACACAGTAAGCATCACATGCACGTACACCCCACACTAGCTCCATTCACATGTTCAGGCACTAGCATCCAATGAATTTAGGGACAGGACTTTAAGGATGTACTTTGTAAATGAGGTCCCTAAGGGTGGGGCCCTACTCTAGTGTGACTGCTCTACTTCTAAGCAAAGTAAGCAACATCTTGATTCCATCCACAGAAGACACATGGACATGACAGACATGCTGACTCTGGAGAGAGGCCTTGGAAGAAATCAACTCCATCAATGCTTTTATCTCAGACCTTCAGCCTCTAGAACAATGAGAGAATGAATTTCTGTTGGTTAAACAAATTTCCTTAAAGTCCATAGCATTTTCTTACAGCAGCCAACTAGCACACTGAGCTTTCTGGATTTTTTTTTTTTTTTTGGCCTGTTCAGGTTATTTTGAAAAATCAGTTTTCTAAAAGAGACAGCTTATACTGTGTAATAAAAGAACACTCATACATTGCTGGTGGAAGTACAAGCTTATAAATCACTATGGATATCAGTGTGACAGTTCTTCAAGAAGATAGGAATCGATCTATTTCAAAACCAGCTATACAACTCTTGGGCATATACCCAAAGGATGCTTCATCCTACCATAGAGACAGTTGCTCAGCCATGTTCACTGCTGCTCTGTTTGTAATAGTCAGAAATTGGAAACAATCTAGATGCTCCTCAACAAAAGAATGGAGAAAGAAGTGGTACATTCAATACATGACGCAGTATTATTTGACCATTAAAAATGACATCATGAAATTAGCAGGCAAATGGATGAAACTAGAAAAAAAATCATTGTGAATGAGGTATCTTAGACACAGAAAGACAAATATGGTATGCATTTGTGTATATATTGGTTTTAATTGTTAAGTCAATGAATGATAACCAAGCTACTATCTACAGAACCACAGATGGTAGGTATAGAGAAATGGACTAGAGGGAACAGATAAATCTCATTGGGAAAGGCAAATAGAATAGAATTTTGTGGATATATGGGGGATGGAATAGGAGGATCACGTGGGGATGGGAAAAGGAGAGGAGGTATTGGGAAAGAATGGGGGAGAGACAGCTAAAATTAAGGGGCATTGGAGGGGTATTCTGGAAACCTAATATGGTTAAAGCCTCCTAAAATATATGCACATATGAAGGTGATTTAAATGAAATGGCCAAATAATCGGAAGACAAGATTCAACAAGGTCCTATTGCTGAAGGCAACATCGATATAGCTCATTGAACATGAAGGTGTAGAACTGTTGCCTACATAGAGCCTTCACCCCATGTCCTAGTGTCTTCGTACAGGAAGGCACTCTGTACACCACCAAAAGAGAAATGTAAACACCAAGCCATCCACAAACCCTTCATCTACAATGGTGAACTACCTGGAAGATATGCTAGGGTAACGGTGGCACAAAGCTTGTGGGAATAACCAGCCAATAACTGATCTGACCTAAGGTCCACTAAAAAAAGATGGAAATCGTGCTTGGCACAGCTTGGGTGACTAGATAGCCCAGAGACCCAGGGCGAAGTCAAATAATGCCACTCAAAAAAAAAAATAAATAAAAAAAGAAAATGTATAGGACATTGAGCCTATAATTAGTGATCCTAGAGAAGCTAAATAAGAAGGAGAACCCAAAGAAAAACATATAGGCATTCTCCTGAATATTAACCTTTATCAGGTGATGAAAGGAGACAGAGACAGAGACCTACATTGGAGCACCGGACAGAAATCTCAAGGACCAAATCAGGAGCAGAAGGAGAGAGAGCAGGAGCAAGGAACTCAGGACCACGAGGGGTGCACCCACACACTGAGATAATGGGGATGTTCTATCAGGAACTCACCAAGGCCAGCTGGCCTGGGTCTGAAAAAGCCTGGGTTAAAACTGGACTCACTGAACATAGCGGACAATGAGGACTACTGAGACCTCAAGAACAATGTCAATGGGTTTTTTATTTTACTGCATGTACTGGCTTTGTGGGAGCCTAGGCAGTTTGGATGCTCACCTTACTAGACCTGGATGGAGGTGGGTGGTTCTTGGACTTCCCACAGGGCAGGGAACCCTGATTGCTCTTTGGGCTGACGAGGGAGGGGGACTTGATTGGGGGAGGGGGAGGGAAATGGGAGGCGGTGGCGGGGAAGAGACAGAAATCTTTAATAAATAAATAAATAATAAATAAATAAATAAAATGTAGAGATAAAATGACTCCTAATGATATAAATGACTCCTAATGTCATAAACATGTTACATTTATCATCAGAGATAAGTGTTTTCACATACCACTATTCCAACAACATTTTGCTCATATTATGCTGTAATTTCCTAGGCAGAAGATATAGCAAGTAGACCCAGCTGGCACGCTGCCCCAATGCCTTGCCTAGCATTGGCTGAAGCTGTCAGTAACTGCTCATAGGAGCACACCCAGGAACTGAAAATAGAATGTCTGGGGTGCTGATAGCCAACAAAGCTGGGTACAGCCTGTAGAGAGAGGGGGCTGCCGCAGATTATCAGATGGGCAAAGATGCCTGGTTATGCATTGGTGAGGCTCGGACCCAGATGGCGGGGTATTAAAGACAAACATTCTATCATTGTCCCCAGCCTACCTGAAAACGGGCAGATCTGATAAACATTTACATAAAGCTGCAGGTTACAAGATCAGCATATAAAACCAGTAGCTGTTCTATATAGCAACAACTTATTGGCCAAGAAAGAAAAATGAACTGACAAGAGCTTCAGAGAAGTTGAAATTCCTAGGAATAAACCTATCAAAGAAGGTGAGAGACTTCTGCAATAAAATCGTTAAGCTACTGGAAAAATTTAGGCAGAAGAAGACACTAGACAAAGAAAATCTTCTAAAGTTTATAGGCTGGGCAAAATCAATAATGTGGAAATGGCTGCATTGCCAAAAGTTATCTGGAGATTCAATGAAAAAATCCATAAATGTTCCAGTGACATTCTTCAAAGAAAAGTAAAAACATAAAAAAAATTAGATGGAAATACAAAAAACAGTTAAAGTGAATCCAAGCATGAAAAACAAAACCAACCAAACAAAACAACAAACAAACAAACAAACCACTGTTGAAAATAAAAAATACCTGACTTCAAATTATACCTTGAAGCCACAGCACAGGAAGCACAGTACAGACACAGAACAGCCACATATATTTATCCACAGAAGATACAGCAGCCCCAGAAAGAAGCACACACAGCTATGTCCTCTTAGCTTCTGAGAAAGGGTTCAAATTACACACTGGAAATAAAATGGTTTATTCAATTGCTGGGGTGGATGAAAAGTGTAATCCACCTTCAGAAGACTGAAATCATATTCATATCTCACATCCTGTGCAAAAAATCAATTCAAATGGATCAAAGGCCCTCATCTAAAACTTGGAACGGTTAAACTGATAGAGTAAATTATAGGAAAAATACTTAAACATGCAGGATTTGGAAAATTTCCTGAAAAGGACTCCAATAGCATAGGAAATAATCCCCAAAACTGATAAATGAGATCGCATGAAATTAAGGGGAGTCTGCAGAAGGAGCTATGAGCAGACACCATAGATGCTTCGCCAGCTTTAGCTCAGATGGGAAAGTCGTATCCAGATCACAGAAAAAAGTTAATCTTCCAAAGCTTTAATTGCCAATCAATAAATGGGCTAACAAAGTGTTTTCAAAACAAGAAACACAAATGGCTACTCAACATTTTAAAAGGTGTTTAACACTAACAGCCACTAGGGAAATGCAAATTGAAAGCTACTTTGAGATTCCATTTGACCCTAGTCAAAATGGCTGTCATCAAGGTGAAAAAAAAAAAAAGACAAGAAATGTTGGTGAGGATGTGGGAAAGAGGGATCCATATGTGAATGCAAATGTCCAATTTTTTTGTGGGAGTAGTTTCAAGACAGGGTTTTTCTGTGTAGCCCTGCCTGCCTTGGAATTTGCTCTGTAGACCAGGCTGGCCTTAGACTCAGAGACGGATCTACTACCTCTGGAGTGCTGGGATCAAAGATGAGTGCCACCGCCACCCAGCTCTTAGTTTTTATATTATATAATATGGCTACCTAGAAAGGGACTCCTGAGAGTGAGAAGAGGTTTTAGAGGAGGAGGCACTTGTCATGAAAGTGGACAGAGGACTGACTACTTAGAGTCTGAGGTACAGTAAGGGAAAGGCAGGGGATGGGAGAGAGAAGGGGGTGGAACATTAACAAAAAGTTTGCATGAAAACGTCATAATAAACTCATTGCTTTGTATGTTAATTAAAAACAAAATTACAGCAATCATATGGAGCTATGCTAATTTTACACTGTAATTACCTTTATTAAAAACTTTAGAAGTATCTAGTGATGGTGGCTCATGCCTTTAATCCTAGCACCTGGGAGGCAGAGGCAGGTGGGTTTCTGAGTTTGAGGCCAGCCTGGCTTACAGAGTGAGTTCCAGGACAACCAAGGCTACACAGAAAAAAACTGTCTTGAAAACTCAAAACCAAAACCCAAACAAACTAAACCAAAACACAAAAACATTGGAAGCTTAAAATGAAATCAGATGAGCAAAACAAGTACTAAAAATCTTCGTATCACATTGAGGGTATTGCTCAGTTTCATCCAGGAAGGAAAAACAGACTATGTGGGAGGTATGGTTTTGGAGATGAAGGGCTGCCCTCCAGCCTTGACCCTCATACTCTAAACCTGGAAGGCCTGTGTGAGTAGAGGGAGGGAACAAGAGACTCCCATCAGGAGTTGCTCAGGGGCTTCATGATTTGGTTGGATATAAGCTTTTATACTCAGTGGGTAAAATGTGTAAAGTCTATTTGGATATAGTCTCAAACAATCTCTAAACGTTGCTGGAGTATTTAAAAACAAAGATTTGTTCATCAGAGTCTCCTAAATGTATAGACAGAAGTTTCTGTCCCATTTGGTCCTGCATCTGTTCAGTCCCAAAGAAACACACAGAAGCTTAATATTAATTATTAACTATTTGGCCTATTGCTCAGGCTTATTACTAACTACCTCATACAACTTAAATTAACTCATAATTCTTATCTATGTTTAGCCATGTGGCTTGGTACTTTTTCTCAGTGAGGCATTATCATCTTTCTTCCTCTGCTTCTGACTGGTGACTGCATCACTGCCTTTCCTCTTCCCAGAATTCTCCCACTCTGGTTGCCCTGTCTATACTTCCTGCCTGGCTACTGGCCAATCAGCATTTTATTAAACCAATATGATTGACAAATCTTTAAAGTGTACATGAGCATTATCCTACAGTATTAATTGCATTTCACTGTCTTAATAATTTAATGAAATGCTTAGATATGGTGGCATACACTTTTAATCCCAGCACGCGAGAGGTAAAGGCAGGTGGATCTCTGTGAGTTTAAGGCCAGCCTGGTCTACAGAGCAAGTTCCAGGACAGCTAGAGGTACAACAAGAAACCCTGTCTTAAAAACAAACAGACAGACAGACAGACAAAAAAAACCAAAACCAAACCAAGCAACCAACTAATCCAATAAAAGACTATATATGCTTTTTATTAATTGGGAAGTTAAAATAATACAAAAATTACCACCAATATGCACACAGTTTTAAGAAGAAAAAAATTAGTGCATATAGAATAAGTCATCCTTCAGCAAAACCACTTTTAGTCTTTAAATAAGGTTTGTTTTGAACCACCCACACAGTTTTTAAGACCAGACTACTGATTTCTATCGCCTACACAATTTTTTTTACATCAGATAACTGATTTCTTTTACTTTACAATATTAAAAAGTTTGAAGTGTAGGAATTACATATTGAGTACATTTTTATTCTTCGTAAGTGCTACAAATTATGTGTTGAAACCTATGTTAGAAATGTACAACACTCTAGGTTGTGAAGAGCTGAAGACAAAGTTATCTATATTTCTTTCCACAGGAGCAGATAGAACAGTGATTTTTAATTTATTGTTTCAATATGTACTTTAGATTTTTGCTTGCAAAACACCTCAATTTTCACCTCTCACCCACAGTGGCTTTTTAAATGCTATAGGTAATGGTTTATCTATGTGTAGAAACAAATATGAACACATCATGTTAAAAGTCAACTTCAGTCCAGTTAATGTGTTGCTGGAATGCATGAAGAAAGATCATCCAAAGTGTTGGAAGGTATACGTGAACACAGAGTAGGTTTTCAGTATTCTAAAACAATGGCTCGCTAGCACCATGAACCTGTACTGAGGAGTGTCCAGTGGTTCTTAGGAACGCTGGCATTTGTTCTGAGTCAAGCTGTGGTTGGTGTGCTTTCCTTCAATTTGAAATGTAAATGAGTAGGGAGGCTTCATTCATTGTGTGTGTTCTATATCACACTGAGCACACAACAGTATAAAAATTAAGTCAGAGGACAAAACCCACTCCAGTGCCAGCATGGAAAAATTTTTGAAAATGGATACACATTTCTAACATGGCAAATGTGATTACACACCACTCAGACTGCCTAACACCCTTGATTCTTGTTGAGTTCTTTCTCATATGAAAGAAAACCATAACACACACACACACACACACACACACACACACACACACACACACCCCACAAACAAAACCTTGGCTATTCTTGTAGAAATTCAGATTGAGGGCTCTTGCAGGATAGTGGCTTCTCATTGAAAATCAGATAATGTCTTTGCTGCCCTAGGCTCTATCAACCTAGAGCCTTTTGGAAAATAAAAAAAGCCAAGAGTGTGTCGATTACACAAGTGTCACAGGGAAGGCAAGGATGAGTGCTGAATCTGTAGGACTCTGATAGAATTGGGAAGACCGTGTGCTCTCGGCTGAGCTCCTGAGAAAGATTTCAGCAGCACATTTTAACAAGATTATACAGGGTGTTCCTCTAGTGATCGTCCTTTGTTTCCAGGGAGGGGATCTAGGTGACTAAGAGCTGTTTCATGTTGCTGTTTTTAGATAGCATTAACCTAAGTGTTCTTAAAATCAATATATACACATATAAATTTGATCTAGATCCAGGGAAGTATAAAAGCTCTAAATACTATGAAATACCATATGCTAAGAATCATCCAGGACAAACAAGAAAAACAGTGTTACCATAGACTAGATGAAAAACATAAGAAAGGGATATGAGTTATGGATGCTCTCGATGGATGTTAAGAGATCCTTAGATATTTAATCAATGTCCACAGAGAAGTAGGTTAGGAAGAGAAAGTGGCATGGCTGCCAGGGTGACAACACAGGCCATTAACTTATCAGATGGATGATGCATCAGGATGCACTGTTCCCGTACAGTAAAGTCCAAAGACAAACAGGCTTTACTTATTTCAAACTTTGATGGGTTCTGTATTGAGGCGTTAGAGCAAAATGACATTCATTTAATAAATATGTAAAATGTGTTATATGATCAGCCTCTGAAAGCACTAAAATAAGATGATCTTGGACATCGGAGTTTATGGCCAGGTGAAAAAGTCCATATCAAGAGTAAGGCTGGGGCCATTTCATGTAGTAGGGAGACTGACACAGATGCTGTGCACTAAGAATATCAAAGTGTGTGGTGGGTAGTGAAATGAAAGACATGCGGAGTATGCTTTTCTGGAGCTTGGCGGTGAGGGCAATAGAATGAGGCCATAGACACAAGCAGAGTAAGAAAGGCTTTAAGTCTTCAATTTGCTCTTGATTTTAAGGTGATTTAATAATGTATCTGGGCACAGGAAGATTCCAATGGAGAGAGGTGGAGAGGGGTCCAGGAGAGGGTTAGGAAGACCAAGACACTGAATATCTACCAGATAGATGGACTGTCCACTGAGTACCATTCAGATGGGTACAGCGGAGGGAGAACTAAACAAATGAAGATAGTGTCTTCAGTCTGTGCTTTTCTTGGACCAAAAAGTGCCAAGATGGAGACGTTTTCTTTTGTGACCACTGCTTTCAGACTGCAGTTTGGAAATGAAGTCAGTCTAAGTCTAAACCTTTTAAATAAAAGACTCATGTTCCTTCAGTTTACATATTTGAATTAAAACATCAGTGTAATCAGTCAACACACAGCAAAGTAACATAATTGGAAAGTGACAAATGACATGAGGACTGATGGCAAGTATGGCTCTTCTGGGTTTAATGAAATAAACAGTATTATAGTGAAAGTATGCCAAATACAATTCAAGGAAGTCACTGCTTTCTCTGTAGAAAAATATTGTTGGAGCTGAGCCATGAATTGCCCATTGTACCTGACAAAATTACTGCTTCTTGTCATTTGCACCAAACCCATTATCTTAGATTTTGTTGCCTGGATACTAGGATTTGAAATTTTAATATACTGTAGATGAATACTGAAATTTCAAACAGAATTCCAGCAATGCAGTCTAAAAACTAAATACTTGTAGACAAAAACCATGTCTTTGTTTGCAGCAGCTCAAAGTGGTTAAATTTTAAAGAAAAGTGCACTGGTCTTGAGTGAAGGATTTAGAACGTCACCTGTCTAAGTCACATTAAATTCACACTGTATTTTTTGTTTGCATTTTTACTACAGGCATGGAGGAAAGAAATATTTTCCTTGTCTTTGAATGTTGCAACATAAAATGTATGGTCCAGGTACTGTTTATATATCCTATGTGATTATGCACTAGCACAATTACAATGGTATCTTCAGAATCCACACTTCAACTTACCTGCTCCCATGCGAACACGTGCTGATTAAAATAATACTGAATCTGTTCATTTGCAATGTTAATGCACAGCTGCTCGAAGGAATTCTTTTTGAAATTTTCAAAGCCAAATATATCAAGAATGCCGATGCTTAGCTCCTCATCCCCACTGGAAGAATTAAAAAAGTGTTTGTTGAGTTATCGCTCATTTCCTTAGGAGGCAATGTGAAGCAGAGCATCTTGGGATTCACATTGGTGATTGAGTTAATTAAACAAGACTCTCCACAGAAAACAAAGATAATGGAGGTAAATTAATTTTAATATGTGCATAGAACAGTATTTTCCTTACTAAAGAACCCACTCCCATGTTTTTATACACCTAAACAGAAGTCCTTCCATGGGTTTAAACCTAGTCATAGCCCTGTGTGAGTCCAACATCATAGAACCTGGCTTTTACGCAGCACTGCAAACACACAGACAACCAAAACTTTACCAGCAAAACAAAAATTCCTTTCAATTTAAAATGTCTAGCTACCAATGTCTTAATTATTCTCAAAGAACTGTTATTTATTATTTTTACTTATTTGCTTATTCATATTTAATACAAATCAAATGACAACCTAGAGAAAGACACAAGCATGTAGGGAATTCATCCTGTAGTTAAATATTTTAATCCACTTGTGGTGCCACATATCTGTATTTTCAGCACCGAGGAGACAGGGGCAGAAGAATTGACAGTTCAAGTCTGGGATACACAGTGGTATCCTGTTTCAAAAAACAACCCAAACCAACCCAAGGGGGAAAAACAAATAAATGAATTTCAAAATACAATTGAATACTATTTGACACATGAATTATTTCAGATTTACATTTCTTTCTGCTATCATATGTTGCTGGTTCTGTACACTAAAAATTAGATAATTGGTTGAAACTTTTGATTCTCTCAGTAAATAGGTAGACTGATGTAATTTTCATGTGTACTTTAAAAATGAAACGACAAAAGGTTCCCTTTGGGTCTACCCATTAGTGTAAGTGATGCTCAGTATTATGTGCTGAAGATGCGGGGCTGACAGCCAGAATCTGCACGAGATCCCACACTTAGAGAGAATCTGCACATGCTCCCACACCTGGAGAGAAGCTGCACGTGCTCCCGCACTAGGAGAGAATCTGCATGTGCTCCTGCACTAGGAGAAAGTGATTGACTCAGAGCTCAGAGTGGAAAGGGGATTCCTACAACTAAAGCCCGGTGGATTGTAGGTGTCATGAATCTGTAATCCAATACTTAGGAGGCTGTGATAGGAGAATCTTGAATTCTAGGCCATTCTGGGGTGCACAGTAAGACTGCCTCAAACAACAAGAAATCTTAGTGATTGACTTGACAGAACTAAACTAAACTATCACAACAGGTCTTGGTTCAGTTTTTTTTTTAAGACTAACCACAATCAAAATAACTCTTAAGTCTTGGCTAGTTGTGGTTCATGTAAGAATGTAAGAACAATTATTATTTAGCAGACATGCTACAATGGGTTTTGTTTTTGTTTTTTTTTTAAGCACATCACCCTTCTGAGTACCATCTAGTGCTAAACATGTGGACATGTGGACAAGACCTAACAAAGTGATTATCTTGTTTACATCACATGGAATATACAAATATAAAAACATTACTGGATGTTTCCAGTGTTTATAAGATGCTTAACATCATACAGATGCCATTAATGGGCAAAAAGCCATGTTGATATTTAGTCATTCTGGGCAAACTGCATTATGATCTGAGACTCAACTTAATAGGGACTGTGATGGTGACATTCAGGGTGTTAAGACCATGGGGGCAAAGAATGGGCAATCTAGATAATCTAGATATAAACTATGATGTAGGATGGATTTTAGTGGAAAATAATGAAAAGCTACATATGTGAAAAGTGTATAAGATGATCTTTTATACTTAGTATCTATATATCTGTCTGTCTGAGTATCTACCATCTATCTATCTATCTATCTATCTATCTATCTATCTATCTATCTATCTATCTATCATCGATCTATCCCCTACCCATCTATCTATCCACTATACTTAGCTACGAATGAAGATAAGATCATCTAACATAGACGTCCACCTTGCTTTTTCATCTCTGCAGATCCAGTCAATGGTGGCTGGGATTTGCTTTCTTCCTACTCCGAAGTTCTAGGAGAACCACAGACACAGGTGTGGGAGCTTGTATCCAGGTTATAGTGACTATTATCTACCATGCTCATGTGCATTTCAGAATCAAACTTCATTGGAAGCCACAGCACCTCTTCCTGCATGGTGCAGTGAGAGTTCAGTGAAAGGAAAGTTTTACTTTGTAGTCATGTTTTAATTTAAGTCCATGAAGCAAAAGCAAAGAACTGCTTGACTGACATTAGACAAATGTAAAATGGCACACACTTCATAGAACACAGCCTAATTAAGAGGACATTTGACTTGATAATATGATGCATGCTTAAAATCACTTTCTACATGATTACTAACATTGCTGCAGTTTTTGTTCCAGCAATCAAGATATCTCACAGTTACATGGAATGATAACGTGACGCTGCTATGAGGAGATGGAGCATATCCGTAGGAACACAATTTCGATAATTAAATTAAATAATCAGAAACATATTCAAAGGGACATGCACAAATCCAAAACAGACTTACCACCTAACACTTGCAGAAAACAGATGTATAAAACATTTATTTACCTTGGTGATGTGTCATGTTTCAGTAAACTGTTAATACAATTGACTATCCAGCTAAAGAGACGTCCATATAAAGTTTTAGACATGGCATCTCGCACATCAATAGCTTTTTCTACTGTGTTGGGTCGTATAATTGTTTCTCCTCTGGTGACCACACAGTGGGAGGTAAGAGCTTCCTGTAGCTCATCTGCTTGAATGCAAAGCAAAGATGCTGCTGCAAAACCAATACATTATTGTTAGGAAACAGTGAAAATGACCCTAATTTCAGAAAACAGAAATGGCTGAATTTAACTGCAGCACCTGACATTGCATAAAGATATGACTGTTTCATGGCATCTGAATTCTACTGCAGAGCCTGCCATTGCATAATACATGACTGTTTCATGGCCTCAAAGCCACCATTCAGCATGAGTCTCCCTGCCTCTCCTGACGGCTCTCTTCTTGCCTCCTCTAGCCAAAGGGTAATATGCAACACAAGCAAACTGTCTGAACTAAGGAGACAGCTGCACAGGTGTGCAGCTACTCATCTGACATCAACTTTAATTTCACCAAATTGTGCTAAATATTTTAAAAGCACAATGAATAGGTTTGGTAGAGTTTTGATATGATTATGTGATTACGCCTAGAATGTAAGAATGAACTAGAAAACTCCTTAGGTTTTGGAGTGAATCTGAATGACATTTCACAGCACATATCTGACAGAGCAGGAACCTGGCGTTTCCGTACTTCCTGTTAAGCTTTCTTTTTGCTACTAAATTTTCTTAACACGCAATACTCAAAAGCATACTTAATATTAATAATATCCAAATATCATAGGAATTTACAATTAACTCAGTAAGAAAAATTCATTTTTTGATAAACAAACATCTCTTTTCTTCTCACAGGGAGGGCTGAGCCCAGTGCTTTGTGCATGCGGGGCCAGCGTTCTACCACTAAGTCATCTACTGACATGTAAAATGGGCACCTTTAGTCACGCCTCCTGCATGAAGAGAGTCTAAATCTCCACATTTAAATGAGTATGTTTAAAATTTTACCAACATTTTGAATTTTCTCTTATACATCTGACAACTTAGATTTTGGTTTGCCAGTAAGATTCCTGACCTCTGTCTTTACCTATTTCTTCATGTTGAAGAAGCAAGAAGCCATATATGGTCCTCACAGAAATTTTACCTTCCAAGTTAACATGATTCATCTCTTTACTTATTTGCATGACTATTGCCATTATTCTGCAAAACATTGTATCCTAATATCTTAAACATTTATCATTCTCATTATGTTCTATGAATAGCTTAATTTTCAGAACAATATTTTAGCATCTATATCAATATGCTAGTAATCTTAAAAATTGTTGAATGTTTAAGTTGTTTTCCTAAGTGCATAGTTGTGAAAAAATAGTAGCATCTCTTGAGCATAAAAGAGCATAGAAATCCTACAACTGTTGCAAACTATGTAAACACACTGAAGCTCTTTGACATTGCTATTTAATTTCCCTCCAAATACTTGCCAATTCTGTTTTTTCTGGCCAATGAATGACCAAGAAGATAAATGTAATTTTATAGATGCCAGGCACTTTACATTTCAAAGTAGATACTTTGAAAGGAAAAATTCCTCTATTTAATTTTCACTTGTAAAGATGAACACATGCCACATAGTGCGTAAGTACATAGATGCACTAAAATTTAAGAATCTATTCTGGTATATGATGTTTGGAGAGGATTCAAGTCCCCTGCCTGTCTCACAGTTAGCACTTGGTTGTCTACGATGCTGTCTCATTGAACTGTAATGCCATTTTGGTCATTCTAGTTGGTTGTTTACTGAATGCTATCTCCCACTGACCTGTGTGTTGGCTTTCATCCAGATACTATTCATTCACCTGGCATAATTCATTAAGTGTCTGCTACATGCCAGGCATTTTAGATGAGGATATATTGTTAAGAACAATGCTTTGGACACAAAGTTTCGGTCTCGATGGCCTTTATCCAGAGGACAAGAAAGCCAACCAAGAAATTTAATTGGGAGGAAAGAGGAAAGAAAAGGAGGGAAAAGGATGGGAAATGAGATAGAGGGAGAAGAAAGAGAAGGAGAGGAAGATAAGACAGGGTGTTGATGGAGGACAGGAAGCAGATAGAGAGCCCATGGATATACTGGCTAAGTGGTTTCTGAATGAGCATAGAAGAGATCAATTCTTTACTCTAGTAAATGATGGGGAGGTTACTTGGTTCAAACAAGAAGTGACCATGTCATGAATGAGAATAGTGACAATAAACATAACATAGAAATAGTTGGTTTTAATTTAGAGATTTTTTTTAAATGAAGTTATAAGTAATTTCAACACAAATTAGTACACTTAATTGTTTTCTACAAGTGCTGTTCTGGGAAGCAATTTGAATGATTTTAATTATATACATATTAATATTATTCTTTTGTGAACTATTTGGTTTTCCTGTTATGTAAGAATAAGTTTCAATGATTAAAGTAATTTTTCAGTTTGTTGGATTCTAAGTGTATTCTCATACCACACAGAGCTATTGTGTTTTGGACCTGAAGTGTCTTTTTTTTATTCTTTTTTAAAATTTATTTATTTCTTTATTAATTAATTAAAGATTTCTGTCTCTTCCCCATCGCCGCCTCCCCTTTCCCTCCCCCTCCCCCTATCAAGTCCCCCCCCTTGTCAGCCCAAAGAGCAATCAGGGTTCCCTGCCCTGTGGGAAGTCCAAGGACCCCCCACCTCCATCCAGTTTGTATGGTGAGCATCCAAACTGCCTAGGCTCCCACAAAGCCAGTACATGCAGTAAAATCAAAAACCCATTGCCATTGTTCTTGGGGTCTCAGTAGTCCTCATTGTCCGCTATGTTCAGTGAGACCGGTTTTAACCCAGGCTTTTTCAGACCCAGGCCAGCTGGCCTTGGTGAGTTCCCGATAGAACATCCCTATTGTCTCAGTGTGTGGGTGCTCCCCTCGCGGTCCTGAGTTCCTTGCTCGTGCTCTCTCTCCTTCTGCTCCTGATTTGGACCTTGAGATTTCAGTCCGGTGCTCCAATGTGGGTCTCTGTCTCTGTCTCCTTTCATCGCCTGATAAAGGTTAATATTCAGGAGGAAGCCTATATGTTTTTCTTTGGGTTCTCCTTCTTATTTAGCTTCTCTAAGATATGCTCAAGGCTTGGTTACCAGATAGCTGTACTTTTGAGATGTGTTGGAAGTTTCAGGTGTTGAGCCCAGTGGAAGATGCTAGGCTTAGGGTTGTGCCCTTGAAGGGGATGTTGGGATCCTCCTCTCTGTGCTTTCTTGTCACCAGGAGGTGAACACATTTGTTCTATTAATTGCTTCCTGTATTGATATTTTACTTTACATGGGCCCAAAACAACAGATAAATGACTGCAGACAGAAAGCTCTAAAACCGTGAGCTGACATATTTCCTTTATAAAAGTGATTTGTCTCATCAATGTAAAGCATAATAATATAACCTAACAATATTGTGCCTTACACTTCTGGCCACATATAATATTTTAATTATGACTGGGGTAAGGGGAAATCTTCTTTTTATCAATGATGTCACATTATTATTACTTCCCTTTTAATAATCTACTATCTTGTGTGTCAATCATATTATTTTATGCTTGAAAAGTCTTGCATTATCAAGGTTTCCAGGTACATAGCAATCACCATGTCAACCTCAGACAACTTCAGCTCTATTACAACCTGCTTCCAAAGCCACACTGGATACAGAAAATATTTATCTTAAAGGCAGGTCTGGACCAATTATGTAAGTAAAATGAAGGAAAAATGAATACATAAAAATTAGTATCATGATTCTCTAGGCTGTGAATTAAATTCATAACAAATAAGGGATTATGGGGTGTATGCCAATATTAAAAATAAAAGAACAAACAGAATATATTCTAAATAGATAAAAACTATGTCACTGGAGAAAATCAGTTAGATGACTTAAATTACTAGGGACATTTTGTCAAGCTCCATTATTAAGAGAAAGGTTGATTTGGAATAAGAATGGTGTATGTCTCTTGTATGAAAAATGAAAAATTAATTAACCTATGACAAATGTGTCAACTGAATTCAAACAGTAAAAAACACAATGGATACAGGTTATAAACACTAGAAGACAATTTTAATTCTTTTTTTTGTACAGGGCAACTACATCTTTCATATTAAAACACAGTATCTTACATAGTCATAAAAGCTTAGTTTCTGAAAATATTGTTCATAGTAATCATTTTGCATGTGTAAAGACTTAGTTATTCTTAGTTGACTTTTTTTTTTTTTTTTAGTTCTTCAAGACAGGCTTTTTCTATGTAATTCTGAATGTCCTGTAGACCAGGTTGACCATGAACTCAGAGATCCCCCTGCTTCCCAAGTGCTGGGACTAAGGGCATGAGCCACTAAGCCTGGTTTGATAGTTGGTTTTTCCAACTTCTATACAACTGAGTCTGAGCATTTGTTTTGAGATCTACATGAGTAGAAGTGTTTGAAATTATCCCCACATGACCCAGCATAAGCTATGAAACAGTTCAGTCTTGAATGGAAGACAATACAACTCACAGTTCTCCAGAGCTGCGTGATTGCATATGTAGCTCTTGTCCATCTGGTACTCAGTTGCCACAGAGGAGAATTCAATGTTTCCAACATTCAAGATCGCGGCAAGCACACTATACACACTTCCAAGTTGCTAAAATATATCACAGAAATAGTAGCATCAATTGTGGTCTACAGCAATATGAGGACTATGACTGGGAACAGATGGAGGAAAAGCCTTGGATTCTAGCACAAGAAGGTCATTCTTCATATGGTGATGCCAGACTAAGACCCAATCAGGAAAGGATTCAAGCAGGCTCAGTCTCATTCATTATTGTGACTTTGGAGATCAGCATAAAGCTGTTTCCTTGTGAGCACTTAGAATATTTTATAAATGTTAGTATAAATTAAAATAGATAGGAGGAACACTCCTCGGAGGAAGTAGAAATATTCTTTAGGTTATTGATATTCTATCCATGTGAACTTAAAGCTGTGTTGTTTTTTTTTTATCACATGTACATTTTCTGCAGGCCATCTTAGACATGAGGTTAGTGCATGGATTGAGGGAGAGTCCAGTGAGGTTATATGTGCAGATTGAGGGAGAGACTGGAAAGAAGAATCAAGAGATCCCAGCATCCAAATCCAAGGAGGCATAATGCTTAAGACTAGGCATAAGACTATAGACTACAGCTCAGAGTTTTCATAGTATTCATTACTATTTAACATAGATTCTTAATGCTCAGGAACACGCAGGCACACATGCAAGCTTGTGTGTGATTCTCTCTGAAGACACTGGGGAGGGGGACTTATCAAGGTATGTCTGCATGTCACAGTATTATTCCAACTACCTTCATGGTACAGGAGACCCAGAAGACAGCAAACCATGACCCCAACTTAGCAAGCCTTGCAGCTATATCAAAGAAGCTTATCCTCAGGTCCAGGCATCTTGAAGCTATATTGCTTGCTGGTACATGAGGCCCAGAAGACAGCAAAACATGACCCCAACTTAGCATGCCTTGCAGTTATATTGAAGAAGCCTAGCTTCAGATTCAGGCATGTCTGTGACTGAGGGAGAAGTTGAACTGTTCACAGCATAAAAACCTGTCTGTCTACCCAACTACCCATCTTCAGGGCTGACAATCACCTTAAAGTAATTTGTGTTCTGTAGTAAGCACAACATTTCTTCTTACGTAGAAAGTCAGCATAGTTTGATAGATCTAAAAACTTTGCATGGACTTTGAGAGAACTGGAATTTGAGGCCTGTATCTTAGCTCCCAGAATGCATGTTCCTTTTCCACTGAGGAAGGAGAGCAGCGTGGAGGAACGGACAACTCCCACTGTTCCATGGACCTAGGCCAACTCCAGCACTAGTTTCTCTTTACCTGTGGGATAACATACGACTACATGCAAATCCAGAGTCACAGATACTTCTGAACCTGAAAACAATATCAAAATAAGAATAAACTCACCAAGGATAAATTCTGGTCCTTCAGGAAAAAAATGTTTTTTATTTTGTTTTTAATAAGGAAATAAGATAATAGGAGACTGTACAAATTCTAAAGGAATTCTGTGAACTTTCAAGTGTGTTAGTGGTTCATGGGTCTTGATATGGTCTGTCTAATATAATTTCTACATACTTTTTTCTGATATAGGTGTTAATATACTGTGAACATAAAACCATTGCTTGGGACTGGCAAGATGGCTTAATGGGTAAAGGTGTTTGTTGTCAAGCCTGACAGTTGGAGATCAATCTTTGGACCAACACCATGAAGGAAAGAACCAATTTCATTCTTTTATTGTTTTTATTGAGCTATACATTTTCTCCATTCCCCGCCCATTTTCTCCCTTCCCCTTCTACACTCTCCCATGGTCCCTATTTACTCCCAGTTTACTCAGGAGATCTTGTCTTTTTCTTCTTCCTATGTACATACGATCCATGTATGTCTCTCTTAGGGTCCTCTTGTTATCTAGGTTCTCTAGGATTGTGGATTGTAGGCTGGTTTTTCTTTGCTTTATGCCTAAAAGCCACTTATGAGTGAGTACATATGGTATTTGTCTTTCTGGGTCTGGGTTACCTCATTCAGTATGATGTTTTCTAGATCCATACATTTTCCTGCAAATTTCAAGATGTCATTATTTTTTTCTGCTGTTTAGTACTCCATAGTGTGAATGTACCACATTTTTCTTATTTATTCTCCAATCCAGAGGCATTTAGGTTGTTTCCAGGTTCTGGCTATGACAAATAATGCTGCTGTAAACATAGTTGAGCACCTGTCCTTGTGGTACAATTGAGTATCCTTTGGGTATATACCAAAAAGTGGTATTGCTGGGTCTTGAGGTAGGTTGTTGCCCAATTTTCTGAGAAATTGCCATACTGATATCCAAAGGAGCTGTACCAGTTTGCACTCCCACAAGCAATGTATGAGTGTTCATTCTCTTTACCCCACAACCTCTCCAGCATAAATCGTCATCAGTATTTTTGATCTTGTCAATTCTTACAGGTGTAAGATGGAATATCAGAGTTGTTTTGTTTTGTATTTCTCTGATGGCTAAGGATGTTGAGCATTTCCTTAAGTGTCTTTCAACCATTTTAGATTCCTCTGTTGAGAGTTCTCTGCTTAGGTCTGTACTCCATTTTTTTTATTGGATTATGTGTTCTTTTGGTGTCTAATTTCTTGAGTTTTTTATATACTTTGGAGGTCAGACCTTTATCTGATGTGAGGTTAGTGAAGATCTTTTCCCATTCTATTGACTGTTGTTTTGTCTTGTTGACTGTGTCCTTTGCTTTATAGAAGCTTTTCAGTTTCAGGAGGTCCCATTTATTAATTGTTTCTCTCAGTGTCTATGTTGCTGAGGTTATATTTAGGAAGTGGTCTCCTTAGCACAACTATCTTAACAGCTAAGGTGATGGTATTCAGGGAAACATGGTGCTTTGAGTGATGCTTGAAAATGTTTAATTTCTTTCATAAATATTTTTTTAATCTCAACTAAAATTCTGGCTGAGAATACAAAGAAAACATGTTAGCCTGTGACTTTAGACTTTCATAGATTTTTTTTAAAGTTAAAGAAGAAAACAAGGGTCCTTCTTGTTTTACAGATAACAGATGATTTTATGAAAATAAAAGCAAAAGTCCTTGCTTGAATGTGAGCTAAATGGTGTGGTAACAATGTTAAGCAGCCAGGCAAGTCACCAAACCTCTTAGTATTTATTGTAAATGTATATAATGGAAAAGTGGACTTGGAAATTTCATGGTTTAAACATTTTAACATTTTCCAATTTGTGTTATTTTTTAGAGATTGTCTAACTTTGATTTGCCTGTACTTTTGTTTGTGTTAATTCACAAGTCAATTGTAAACCCTGGGAAGGTTTAAGAGACAAGGACACTATGGGTGCTGTCAACACTGACAACAGCAAATGGGGAAAGAGACAGAGTGGCAGCCACTGTGCTGCAGAAAGCTGTGAAGGTAGGATGCTGTGCTCAGAGGGTGCAGGGCTCATGCTGCATGGACTGTCATTGAAGCTCTTCTTTCAGCTACTGACAAAGGACAGACCAGAGAAAGTCAGAAGGAGTGCAATCAATTCAGATCTGCGTGAAAGAAAAAATAATCTCCCACTCAGTTCAAGTCTCCTGACTCTGAACCCAGCCAGTCTGCCTTCATTTAACTCTTAAAGTCAGCCTGAGATGGGCAAGAACTTCCAGGGTGGATTACCTCGAGCCAGGGCAACAGTTTTCATCATAAAACAACCATTACCGATGATGCTTCAGGACCATAAATGGATGTTCTCGATTCATAACTCTAGCCTCCTATATAGATGTTCAATATACCATGAATATGTTTAAAACTGGAAAACACAGGTTGACATGCATGAATGATATTCCCAGGTTGATTCAAGCACAAAGCTGGTTTTATCTCATTGTTACTCAACATTGTCTTCCATCAAGAGAGATGGAAGTGAACATTGACTCTTATGAGTGTGACTTAGATGTGAACAAACCAATTTTACACTGGTTCCTTGTTCATAAGACAGAAACCTCTGGATCTGGGAATGACTGGTTAGAAGCTAGGGAGAGAGGTGATGAAAAGGGCAGTGCTAGATTTGAACTTGAACTTTGACAAAGAGGCACTAGAAGCGACTATGTCCAAGAAAGGGTCAGTGGAGGGGTAAACTTAGGGCTACACTAGTATCACAGCAGCCAGAGCAGCAAATGTCTTCTTTGTACTTAGGGTTTATAGTAAGATGAAATGCCCAGGGATGGTGGCAGGGTCAGGGAGAAGCGTTGTCTTTTGAGCAAGAATAAGAGCAAAAGATTTTAGCCAGTCTTAGAGGTGCAGGATGTAATCCCAGCAGGCTGAAGCAAGACAATCACAAGTCTAAGATCTGTGTGGGCTACAGAGTGACTTTAAGGAGTACAGGGCCAGACAAAGTAGCTTAGAGATACTATCCTAACAACAACAACAACAACAACAACAACAACAACAACAACAACAAACTGGACATGTAGGTCAGTGCCACAGCATCTGTCTGACATGCACAAGGCTATCAATTCAATGCTCAGTATGAGAAAATTAGGAAAAATTTTCAAGTGGCCACTTCTGCTATCTGGGACACTGATTACAGCATGTTCTCTTGCTTGATAGAGCAACATTGAAATAAAGCCAGCTTTGCTTCAACCTGTCAATATCATTCATTTATTTCAAACCATACGTTCCAAATTTAAACATACTTAAGACTAATTAAACAGCTAACTATGAGCCTGTGTTTGGGAAAGAATGGAATCTCCACAGCTTTTCTTCCATCTCTGGATGGGGGTCACAAATCACCCACATATGGCTGTGTCAGAGTTGCTCCCTCACACTGAAAGCCGTTATAAATATTCACTAGTAATAAAAAGCTCTATTTCCTGACAGCTACCAGTTATCTCTGTCTCCCCAAATTAAGACCAACAGTAAAGATTTCAACACGACTGGGCATCTACCCTTTGGAGTACATAGCATATATAGGCACACAAACACTGCCATGCTTCACATGTGATCCACAATGAGTTCTTCATATCTTGGACTTATCCTTTTCATTTACATCACAGCACAGAACAGGCAAAGTATGCTGTTAATCAAGTCCATTCTCCTGTCTCCATATAACAATTCAGTCATTCTGCTTTGTCCGCTGCCACCACTACCACCACCTCCTTCTCACCCCTTCCTCTGTGGTTTTGGAGTGAGGTGCAAATAGGAAAACTAAATGCACATATTGGAGTCTTTTAAAAACTCGATGCCGCCACACTGGAAGAAAATTCTTGATGTTACGTGCCTCATCTAAGAACAAAGTCTGTAAGCTTCTCCAAAAGTCCTTAAAGAGATATGAGAGTTTCGCTACACTTTACAGGCTAGAGGGTGTTTTGTGTCACTAACAGAGAAAAGGAAACTAGTCTTCTCCTTTCTGCCCTAGAAACCACAGCATCATCAAGTTTCTAGGTAACAACTATAACTTGCTAGTTACAGAATAGAGAGCCTAAACTGTCACTCAAAGCTCCAGGTAGAGTCCATCCATCAGTGGAACGAAAGAAAGAATATATCATTCAAGAATAAGGATATTCAAATTGGAGTGTCTACTTCTAAACCAATTCCCTGATGGGGAATGCAGAATCAGAAGCCCCATCCTGAGGGAGACAGAACTGATAGATACATACAGAATCCTTAATTAATCAGATAGATTCTTCTCAGGAGCCCATCAAATCCTCTCTGAAATAGATCATATCATCACTTATAAATCAAGTCTTAACAAATATAAAATAATCAAATAATTTCTTATGCCTTTGTGATATTACAAAGGGGATAAAGCATGAATAAATAGTAATAGAAAATATATAAATGCATGAAACTGAACAACGTATTCTTGAATTACCAGTGAATCACTGAAGAAAAAGAAACAAAAAAAAATAGGGAGGAGAAATTAGAAAAAAATAGAGTCAAGAAAAAATAAAAGTACAAATTACCAGAACATTTAGGCTTTGGCTAAGGGAAGTCTATGGAAGTTTTAGCTAGAGAACTTAGATAGAGCTCAAATAAATGATCTAATGATGCATGCCAGGGTGCTATAAAAACAAGAACAATAAATACTTTAAGTCAGTCAAGGTAAAGAGTTAATAGCAATCAGGACAGAAATAATGAATGGAGATTGAAAGAACAATATATAGAATATATAGAACCAATCAGAGAACTGGTTCTTTGAAAAATGATAAGATGGTAAATTCTCAAATAAACCAACCCAAAGAAAATGTTCCAAAGCTGGATAACTAGAGACAAAAATTCTAAAACCTGGAATGAAGCAAAGTTGTTCAGTCAAGTGCTCAACGTCTTAGCTAGAGAAGTAAGACAAGAAAAACCAAATAAGGCAGAATGGAAGAAAAAAATTACTTTTATTTGTAGACAATATAATCATATCTTTAAATGGCCTAAAGACTGTTCAAGAAAACATTTAGTTCTGATAAGAACTTTCACTGGAGTAGCAAGATACATAACAAATACCAGAAAACTATCAGCTTTTCTATATTCCACGAACAAATCTGGCAAAAGAGGAAAACAACTAGCCAATTTCATTTATGACTTCAGCAAAGCAAACATAAAATACTTCAGAATAAGTGTAACTAAGGCAGTAAGAGACCTGTACTATACAAACTTTAAGACATTGAAGGAATTACAAAAGATGCAAAAAGATGAAAAGACATTCACAATCATGGATGGGCACAATTTATTGTGAAATGGCTTATTACCAAAATTAATCTTTAAATTCAACACAACCCCCAAAACATTCCAGTGATATTCTTTACCATATTAGGAAAAATAATTTTAAAATTCATGTGAAAATATAAATGATCCCAAGCAAGAAACACAATAAAAGCACAAAGCCTACAGCATTAAAACCTCAAATTACATCACAGAGCCACAGTGACAAACTCTCATGGCGGTGCCACAAAAACAAGCACATAGACTAACAGAATAGAACACAGACCTCAGAAATAGCCCAGATGGCTGCAGAAGCATTTTACAAAGTTGTCAAAAGTGCATTTGAAAGAGGGGGGCTCTTCAAATGATGCCCGGAGAACCGTATTTCCACATCTAAATAAGTAAAACTAGTCTTCTGGTCTTATCCTCTCAAAATCAGTTTACAGTTGATAAAAGATGTAAGACCTGAACTTCTGAAACAACAACAGACAAAGCATGTTAACCCACAGCATGGCAAAGCCTTTATGTAAGGACTCCACTTACAGGAAACAACCCCATGAACAGAAAGGAAGGATTGTATGACATTACAAAGTCCCGTACAGCAAATAGAATGAGACGACCTACAAAACGGGGAGAAAAAATTGTCTACTATACATTAGACTGGGATCAATATTTATACTCCATAAAGAATTGTAAAGCTTCAACCCTAAATATAAATTAAGCAAGAAACTCGCTAATGAATTGAATAAATAATGTTATTTGAACGATATAGAATGGTCATTATGCTAAACAAAATAGGCTAGACTCAAAAAGATCAAATATTACCTGGGTTCTCTCATACATGGGGTTTAGATTTAAATTTATATATACATGAATGTGTATGTGTGTTTATGTGAAAAATGAAAGTAGAAAGAGGGTTCTGATGAGAGGGAGAAGAGGTGTACATGAAGGTAGGTGTGAGTTCAAGGGAGGGCAGTGAAGTAGAAGGCATAGAAAAAGGAGGAGGGAGGAAGTGGAAGGATGAAGAGGAGCAGCAATAGGGCAGTAGGGGAAAGGAGATCAATAAATGGGCTAACAAGAATGACAGAATAATATATATTATGAAAATGCTACAATGAAACCTAATAATTTGTATGCCACCCATAAACATATTTAAAGAACTAAAATACAAAAATTTAAGGTGAATAAATCTAGAGATACAGGAAAAACTTAAATAGTATAAGAAAATTCAGCAATTAAAATTATGCCTTAAATGTGAGTTGATTTTCCAGAAAAATTCAAGTAACTAAAAAGGAACATAAAAATATAACAAGGTACTTATTATGGAAGACTCAGAAACATGATACAAGGCTTTATATTGAGGCCGGTGTGATGGCTCAGCTGGTGAGGTACCTGTTGCAAGCATGAGAACCCCCAAAGTAAGATCCCCAGAACCCATACACACAAAAGCTAGACTTGCAGTGTATGCTGGTAACCAAACCTTGGGCTGCAGAGGGTGTTGGAGGTTGGGGGATCCTTGAAATCTACCTGCAGGGTAGCCAAATTGATGAGCTTCAGATTCAGTGAGACCCTTTATCAAAGCATAGGCAGAGAACCATTGAGTAAAGACATGCGATCTTGACTTCAGGCCTTTATATGCATCTGCATACATATGTGCACATACCCCACACATGCAAAGCAACGCCACACCCATCACCATGCATATATAATGGGAATGACTGCTGTATAAAACCCTTAGCATAGTTCCTGGCACATATTAACCAGTCAGTGAATGATGTGGGAGTGTCATATCAATCTGTTGATTTCATTGGCTGAGCAATAAAGAAACTGCTTGGCCCTCATAGGTTAGAACATTGTTGGGAGGAGTAAACAGAATAGGATGCTGGGCGGAAGAGGAAGTGAGGTCAGACTCTGCGCTGCTTCCAGAGGGACCGGACAGCCACCAGGCTCTGCTCTCCCAGGCAGCTGCAACCCATGATGGATGGAGGCTAGAATCTTCCCGGTAAGCGCACCTTGGGGTGCTTACACAGATGATTAGAAATGGGCTAAATTAATATGTGAGAATTAGCCTAGAAGAGGCTAGATAGAAATGGGTCAAGCAGTTAAATGAATACAGTTTGTGTGTTGTTATTTCGGGCATGAGCTAGC
>NW_026067958.1:5734143-5825928 GCF_014885135.2 Alexandromys fortis | reverse complement strand
TGTCATATATCAATCTGTTGATTTCATTGGTTAAGTTATAATAAACCAGCTGCTTGGCCTCATGGCTGGAACATAGATGGGAGGAGTAAACAGAATAGAATTCTGGGCGGAAGAGGAAGTGAGGTCAGACTCTGCTTTGCTCCCGGAGAGACCCCACAGCTCTGCTGGGGCAGAGACGCCATGCTCAGCTCTCCCAGGCAGCTGCAACCCACGATGGACTGAGGCTAGAATCTTCCCGGTAAGCGCACCTTGGGGTGCTTACACAGATGATTAGAAATGGGCTAAATTAATATGTGAGAATTAGCCTAGAAGAGGCTAGATAGAAATGGGTCAAGCAGTTAAATGAATACAGTTTGTGTGTTGTTATTTCGGGCATGAGCTAGCAGGCAGCTGGGGTGCTGGGGACGCAGCCCCACCGCCGCTCATATTTCAACGAGTGAATTAGCTAATTCTCATCATTAACGAAGACTTTGAAAAAGATACTAGGAAAGTGGTTCAAACGTCTCTGGTACTTACCTCCATCGTAAAACCAATGACTTTGAAACATTGCTCAATAAGTTCATACTGGGATTTATAGAAACTGTTATTCATCATGTCCTGCACTGTTCTGAGATGCTCATTTTGTAAGTACCTGAAGAAAGTATGAGAGGAAAGGTAAAAATCTAAAATCCATCAAAAGAGAAAGCACCATCACAGTACAACCCAGAGGATTACCTGGGCGGCTTATTTTCAGGCAATTTGTAAAGGGCTAGTTTCTTCTTTTCCGCTAACCCAGCATAAATGTAGTAAAAAATATGAAAATTTTTTTCTCCACTGAAAAAAAATAAGACATTTTCAGGAAGATGGTTAATAAGGACATTTATTAACTACTAAAATGGCACCCCAATATTAGTGTTAGAACAATAAAAAGCTGTGATAGCCCATATGGGCTTCCTTGAACATTACATTTTGGCTTTCTGTTGTTATGCCATTGTTTTCAACTATTAGAATCATTAGTGGTAGCTCTAAACATCACAGCATTTGTGAGTGACTCTCTAGGAATTTTTCTAGGTACCAGGAACATATAATGAACAAAACAATCAGAAATGTTTAACTTCTAGAACATCAGTAGGGATAGCCAGAAAGAGAAATAAGATGCACAGTATGCCAAGTGGAGGTAAATGTTGAATTATCTCAGTTATCCTCTACAAGGCCTTGGGGTAGGCATCATTCCTGCTTTACATATTCAGGAAACTGAAGCTTAGTGCTCCCCATCTCAAGCAGATCACAGAACCCATGGCTCTCCTGCATTCAGACCAGGTCTTCCTGACTGCGATGGCCACACCTCCTCCATATTTTTATCTTTCTGAAGCTCAGTTTTCCCATATATGTGAGGCATCTCCTAATAATTCAAGCTCTATGACTTGAATTCTAAGCCCCTCCTCCCTAAAGCTAGGGTGAGTAAGGCATACCTTCATAGGGAATGGGATCCAAAAAAACAATTAATACACAATGGATAAATCCTGGTTCCACAGCCAGTGGCCCCACCGACTGCCCAAGCACCCACATTCAGAGGGCCTAGTTCAGTCCTATGCTAGTTCCCCAACTATCAGCCCAGAGTCAATGAGCTCCTACTAACTTGGCTCAGCTGTCTCTGTGTGTTTCCCCATCTTAATCTTGACCACTTTGCTCATATAATCCCTCCTCCCTTTCTTTGACTGGACGCTGGGAGGTCAGTGCTGGCTTAGCTGTGGATCTCTGCATGTGCTTCCAACAGTTCTAGATGAAGGTTCTATAATGACTATGAGCGTGGTCATCAGTCTGATTATAGGGGAAGGCCAGTTCAGGCACCGTCTCCACTATTGCTAGGAGTCTTAGCTGGGATCATCCTTGTAGATTCCTGTGAGTTTTCCTAGCACCAGATTTCTCCCTAACCCTATAATGGCTCCCTCTATCAAGACACCTCTTTCCTTGCTCTCCCTCTCTATCCCTCCTCCAACTCAACCATCCTGTTCTTTCATGTTCTCCTCCCTGCTGCCCTTCACAACCACCTCCCAACTTAGGAGATCTTATCCAATTCCCCTTTCCAGGGGCATCCAAGCATGTCTCTCTTAGGGTCCTCCCTGCTACCTACCTTCTCAGAGGTTATGGATTATAGTCTGGTTATCCTTTTCTTTACATTTAATATCCACTTATGAGTGAGTACATACCATGTTTGAAAAGACAGGGTTTTAAGGCTGGCTGCTGCCCCAAGAGCAGACATGCCCCTTATTTTAAACCTTTTAACTTAATGTTGAGCAGCATAGAGATGAAATCTAGGGTCTCCGACATGCTAGGTAAGCACTAGACTGCTGAGATCCACCCAGCCTGCATATCCTTCCTAGAAAGCCACACAAATTCTCATCTTGAATGCCACCATCTGTTGCTTATTTCAGACACCATTGAGATATCAAGAAGTTTATTATAGTCAACATTGTCCTTAGCAAAAGTAGTCGTAAAGACATGAAAGTGGCTGGGGAACTTGCTGGGATAAGGGAAGCTATAAGGATAAGAGGGGGTGACCAGAATATATTATACACTGGTATGAAATTGTCAAAGAATATATTAATTTTTTAAAAGTTAGAACAAAGCTAAAAGCTTTGTTTAGTTCTTGTCTACTTGGAACCAGTAAATAATAAAGCTTCTTTGGGGTTAGCACACTATATAATTTATTTGCTTTCTTCTCTTGGTGTTGCATTGATTGCTCTGTATGTCACCTCTTAAAGTACTGCAGTGAGGCAATGTATAATTAGTGAAGTGACTCAACAATGTAGACACAGAAACTTAGCAGATTTCTCTACCACTATCACTTTACTAAGACTGTAATTTTATAAGGCCTGGAGTTACTATGGGAAATACACTGACCTTTGGTGGATAAACAACAAGAGGTTAAAACAACAAGAAAAAAAAAACCTCAGTTCCAAAAGTCCAGCCCTAGCCCACATCAAATGTTCACTAAAGGTTCAGTATTACAGAGAGCTCGCTGTTCCCAGGTTGGTGCTCCAGGACAAACTCAGAGTCTCGGTGAAGATAAATGGTGTTCCTGCGAACCTAGGTCCGCAGTTTTTTTTTTGTTGTTGTTGTTTTTGTTTTTTTGAGACAGGGTTTCTCTGTAGCTTTGGAGCCCGTCCTGGAATATACTCTGTAGACCAGGCTGGCCTCGAACTCACAGAGATCTGCCTGCCTCTGCCTTCTGAGTGCTGGGATTAAAGGCATGTGCTACCACTGCCCAGCCTGATTTCTAAGAAGCTAGAGTTTGAGCCAAGGCATGCAGTATTCTTAAGAAATAATGAACTACTCCTTCCCCACAAAAATCTTAGTTATTTTTAAATCTCCTGTATATTGCACACATAAACATTCAGTAAATACTTGTCAATGAATGAATGAATAAAGCTATCCAGAGGACAAGGTTCAAACTTCAGCTTTTGGCATTAACTGGCCTGTTTTCACAGTGTGTTTCTTCCTGTGTGAAAGAGACAATACAGCAAGTAAGAGACACAAAGTCAATGACGAGGTTAGCATAGTGCCCCACTGGTCCATAACAGAAGAGAGCAAGCCTGCCAGTTCGTTTATGACTCTTAGGGAGTCATGTAAAGGGCTGGTGTGGAAGAGCAATCCAATCAATGCTTGCTGAACTCTAGTTGTAACAGAAGGAAGCTAGCAGATACAGCCATAATGTATATTTATGAGAATTACCTATCATTGTCTTCAATATGCTCGTTTTTTCTCAAGCAGCCCCTTTTTAAAAAAAAATTTCCTTAAAATCACCTACATTTAACAAAGGCTTAAGTTGCAAGTTACTCGTTTGCCATCATGACAAAGGCACTGTAAAGATGAAAGCAGTCGGAGGCTGAGGTGGATAGAAGGAGGCAGAGAAAACAGAGAAGGAAAGAAAGTGCAAGCTCATTAAACAAGATACATGTCTCCTCCCTGCTTCTCAGATGGGCGCTCCAGCCTTCTCTGCTTTGTTTATGGTCCCCAGCCCCCAATGCTCAGCTGGGCAGACTGCAGGACCTGAGTCTCTTGTCCTCTGGCTGGTGGAGAGAGGAGGTGCCACACCAACTCCAGTGCCGTCTGTGTGACATGACATATGTCATTATGGGACTAGGCTTCCTGGAGGTCAATGACAGACAGCCTGGTATTAGCCACCTCTGAGACATAGATGGGTTTCTTGAGTAGCTGGCTATGTGGGATATGGGCTTTGCACAATCTCTTTTATAATAATGTTATTCTATATATCTACAAGACAAGGATTATCTCTTTAGGAACAGCTCCGAGATAGGGAAGCAACGTATGGGAATGTATAAGACTACATACACGGGGTGTATGATGAGCAAGGGAATAGATGGGTTAATGTTGATGGACAAAGACTGTTATATTATACTTTGAACTTTATGGATAGGCTTGCTAGATCCCAACCCCCATAGTGTCTGCTGCATAAGAAGGCACTAAAAAGTATATTCCAACAGGTGCAGAGAACTGATTAGGTATATTTGGTCACTAGATGAGATAAATAAAGGTTAGAAAGAGGAAGGGCCATGATAGCGATAATGAGACAGAAACTTTCTATTCATAAGATGAAACCACTTGTCTGAGGTTTACATTCCCAAGGACAAGGTTTCCTCTTCTAAGGATGCTTTATGTCTAACACCTGTTCCTGATAATATACTTTTCTTAAATATCGCTGATGTGACTAAAGGAAGCTTTCATACTGTGCCAACCAATGATACATGACCTTCTGATTTGTTCTTTGTTTGAATACTATATAATGAAAACATGAATTCAGTAAAATTGCAGCAGATTCCAACCACTCTCTTGTGTGTTGTGTCTGTCTGTCATTTGCCGAACTTGTGCCTTCCTGTTACCAAGACCCTGCTTCTCCCACGGTCTGAGTGGCTCCCCTGAACCAGTCCGTGGCAAGGAGGCAAGTGAAGAATTTGTCTATTCATATGCTATCTGTCCTCTGGGGGTTAGAGACTTACAGGCAGACCCTGTTCTCAGCCATGGCTGTCCTTGGGCTCTGTGATGTTTTCTTTCCCCTGGCCCCAGAAGCCTAGAGATACAATGGTTTCTTGCCTTTGTTAATTTTGACTAACTATCAGCTGGGGCTAAGCATTCATTCTTGATTCTTTGATACATATTATATCTTTGTAAAAGGGGTTTTTCTTTTTAATAATCATGATTGATATAGCCCACTGAAATTCGTAATTTTAAAAAAGTGTACCTATGGAGGTAGAGAAATGGCTCAGTGAGGAAGAGTGCTTCAGTATGAGCATGAGAATTTAAATTTGAACCCCAGAACCCACATAAGAAACTGCATGTGCCTATACTGCGAACACTGAGGGACAGAGACAGGTGGTTCCTGAGAGCTACCTGGCCAGCCAACTTGGGAAAAATTGCAAACTTACAGTTGAGAGACATTGTCTCAAGAGGATAAGAGAAAAAAAGATAGAGGATGACACCTGACATACTCCGCTGGCTTCCTGTGCTATCTACTCCCATATTCCACTGCCTTCCCGTGCTATGTACTTCCACATACTAACATACATATGCCACGTACATAAAATAAAAATCCACTGGAAAGATCGCTTTTAATTTGTAAAAATTATAAAATGTTTATTTAGAATATAAAATGTAATTCAAATGAACTAAAATTGAAATAGAGGTTTCAACCAGTTTTGGAGTACCATGTATGAAATCCTCCTATGTAGTGGGACAAGTTTTTTTTAGGTACTCCTGTACAGTGGGCCTGAAATCCAATCAGAGATTATTTGACTCCAGTTACATGCATAACATTGTAAGCAAATTTTTTAGTACAAAGAAATTACAAATAGGACCATAAAATATACATAAAATAAAAAACTGTTTTATAGAAACTACAAAGTAATTTGTGCTCCGTTTTTTCTGAATTATAGTTTAATACAATGGCAAATTAAGGCCTTGAAGTGATTTTTTTCTGTAAGTAATGTAGTAAAACTAAAATAGTTGCCTATCATTTAGGAAATAAAAAAGTTTATTGAATACAAAGCAAGCTTGACTATTATCCTGTGTTGTTTTTTTGAACACATGCTATTTGAATAATCATTAAGGGTTTATTTTTATGGCTACAAACCCAGAGCTTCAGTATATAATTCTAGAAGGTATCATTTTCATGGCTCTGGCCCATAGTTCCATACAATATGCTGGAATAATGTGCTGTGACATTGTGTAACATGGTGGTCCCAATGAAATATAAGCAAGTTATTCCCACATAGTTATTCACTGAACTGCAGGAGAGGCTAAAATTGTTTAGAGAGAATAAAGCATTCCAAGATGTGGTTGAATCTATACAAGCATAAGATATTGGTTTCTCTACATGTAGGAGGCGAACATATGGCATGCCTACATATCAATAATGCTATCTGTCATACATTAAATATCTTCAATTCACTGGATGCTGTGTCTAATATTTGCAACCATCAGTAAAGCCATTAACACTTTCATTGGTAACCAGGCATACCCAGTCTTTTGACACATGACACAACAGTGTCGTCTACAAAGTTCATGTTAACAATCAGGTTACAAAATGGAAATTGCAGAACACTTCACAGTGTTTTAAGTATGTTTGCCATTCTGTGATGGGCTGTGCTCATGGCTGTCCTTGACTGCACTGACATCATTCTTATTAGGCATGGCTCACTGTGTTAAATCCCCTAAGAATTATCTTAATGGAAAGGGATGTGCTCATGTTTTCCTACCTTAAAGGTGAAAACAGGGGTATAAAGAAGTTAAGTAAACTGCTTTAAATCACATGCACAGTAGGTTACAGAGTCAAGATGCTATGAGGGTCTTAAGGTTTAAATATCATACTCCAGGTAGACTAACCCATCCCCAGTACACCATTTAAAACCATATGTCAGGCTTGGGCTGGAGCTCAGCCAGTGATACAAAGCTCACATAGCATGTACAAGGCCTTGCATTTGATCCTTAGCACCATAAAAGATGTGCTAATAAGAGTTTATGCTCCTATGAATTTAGATGACATGTTTCTGTAATGAAAGAGTGCTTAACATGAAATCAACATGGGAGATCCTAACTTTACACATGGAGTTAAGGGGGGGGGTTGCAGTCAGAATGTATTGTATGAGGGAGGAATAAATAAAAATTAAAAAGATAATAAAACCACTAGGGTACAAACCCACCAGGTAACTATAATTTTCTAATAAGAATAGCAAGGACGTTTTAGAGTTATTAAACGAGGAAGAGATTTGGTCATTTAGTTACACACTACCAAAAACAACTCACTTAATCTAATATCAAAATAACATGAGTCATATTGATGACTTCAAATCAACTAGTAATAAAAATAGCCATGCAGCTGAACATTCCTGAATATTTTATTTGGTCCTTTTTATGTAGACACAGGAAGAAGAAAAAATCCAAAATCTATGTTTATCTAGAAAAAGAGAAATAGTTATGTTTAAAAGAGAAGCACAGTCCAATCTTTTAATTAAATTGCTCATTGATTTTTGCCTGGAGAAACAAGGTTTTCCTGCTTGCTGTGTTCTACTATGTTAGTACATAATCATTAGGTCATTTATTAGTTCCTCTATCAGACGCTACTATACATGAAAATAGAGCATTGGTGAAGGTTCCGATTACTTCTTATAGTAAGTGCCTTAAACACAGCAGGTTATCAACAAACTGTGGAGTTAGAGCTTTAGCTATGTAACATTGTTCTTGCACATATTTCTCAGAAACTGAGGTATATGTAGCATGCACTTACATGGCTTGGTGAATGACACGGGATTTTTCCAGAAGGTATTCAGAAATCTGTGCCCCAACTACAGCTCCAGAAGAGGTAAATTTCATCTCTAAGTATTTTCCAAATCTGCTGGAATTGTCATTTATAATGGTGCAGGCATTACCAAAGGCTTCAACCAAATTATTCACTTGCAAAATCTTCTCTTGTAGGGTCCTGTTATTAGCCTAGGTAGAGATGCCGAGATATAAAAAGCGGTATAAAATTAATTAGTCTCTAAAAAGATGTCTCATTTTGGTAAGGACTTTACATGAGAACAAAAATATAGAAGAACATATTTTGGGCACACTGCCAGATGCTACAATGGGCTCCCATACATGTATTATAACTTAATTTCTTAGGATCAGGGTAAGAGATTCTCTGTTTTCTTACATACAGTTTTATGTAGAACATGGCGTGAAAACACGTCTTATAGACAGTCTAAACAACATGAACCTTCTCATTTTAAACATAGACATTGGCCTGGGACTACATCTAAACCCTTTCAAAGCCAAATCTACTTTCCTTGTATCTACAGAAGCTTCTAAGCATGAAAGTTAGAGAATAAAGCCACCTTGTGAATTCTAAGGTAAAGGAACAAGTCACGAACAGTCAGAACAGCTCATCAGAGTGGATGGGAAGAAGGGACTCCCTACTGAGGTCACAGCCTGCCTGGCTGACTATCTACTCACCTCATGGCATCTTTGAAAAAAGCATGTCTGCATTCTGTCCCCTTAGAGCAGCGGTTCTCAATCTTCCCAACGCTGCAGCCCTGATGTGGAGACCCCCAGCCATAAAGCTATTTTGTTGGTACTTCATAGCTAATTTTGCTACTATTATGAATAATAATGCAAATATCTGATACATAGGATATTTGAAAAGCACAACAGGATTGTGACTCACAGGTTGAGCACCACTGCCTTAGAGGGTTAGGGGAGAAGAATAGTGTTGCGAGGAGAGGGCCCACTTGTTTGTCCTGGCCGCCTGGCTAGATTAGTGTTCATTAAAACACTGCTTGGCCCATTAGCGCTAATTTCTTATTGGCTAACTCTTACATCTCAGTTTAACCCATTTTTACTAATCTATGTATTGCCACGTGGCAGTGGCTTACCAGGAAAGATTCGTCACATCTGATTCTGGCAGCTCCATGGTGTCTCTCCCTGACTCTGCTTTCTTCCTCCCAGAATTCAGTTCTACCCTATCAGGCCAAGGCAGTTTCTTTATTCATTAGCTAATACAAGCAACACACAGAGTCGACTCCCACATCAGAATAGTACTCAGAACAGAGGTGGTGCTGGATCTGTGCTGATGGCAGGGGCTACTGCAGGGAGGCTGAGAAGCTGTTCAGAGATTTTCAAGTATAAAGAAGTACTAAGTGGTAAGAGAAGAGAACTTGGACACTGGGACAAAATTGGCTCTGTCAAACATTTTTTTGAGCTGCTTCTACTTATGACAAGGCAAGAGAATATCTTCATCTACCCATATTAAATAGTCTTGACCTGGTAAGTGAAGACCACAGGACTGCAAAGGAAAACTCCATCCATCAGACATCCTATTTTGCATCACACACACTCACACACTCACACATATCCACACACTCCCACACACCCCCATACACCCACACACTCCCACACTCCTACACACTCCCATACACTCCCACATACCTACATGCTCCCACACACCCACACACTCCCACATACCCACACGCACTCCCAACACCCACACACTCCCACATACCCACACTCCTACACTCCTACACACTTCCACACCCACAGACTCCCACACACCCACAGACTCCCACACACCCACAGACTCCCACACACCCACAGACTCCCACACATACCCACACTCCACACTCCTACCCCTACACTCCCACACACCCCACCCCACCCCTCACATACTCCCACACACTCCTATATATCCCTGCACACTCCCCCCCCACCCACACAAACCCCACTCCCCCACACCCCTACACTTCCCACACCCCCCACACTCCCCTACACTCCCCCACACCCCCACACTTCCACACTCCTACATACTCCCTCACATTCCCACACACCCACAGATTTCCACACACATCCCCACTCCCATCCCCCATTCCCACATACACCCCCACATCCCTACACACTCCCCCACACTCCCACACCACCACACTACACGCACCCACACGCTCCCACACATCCCATCAAATTCCATGTTAAGATCTAGAACAAGGTGAAGATTAAATTAACAAATTTCCTCACATCTAATGGAGCAGCATCCACACACATCTAATCAGTACTGAAAGCCTCTATCAGCTTGGAAATCAAGGCAGATTAGCAAGGCCCTTGCAGACAGCACCCGTGCCAACTAATTTCCATGCTTACATCTTAGTAGGCAGAGTCACTCTGTCCCTCTTTCACTCTATATTCATGTTGATGTCCTCCAAACCCTTTAGGATGTTCTTTATCATAGCAGGAAGTTGATGGCAGCCACAGGAAGGGCTGACGTAGAGCCTCATGGCAACACCACCCGAAGGGGCCACAGGAATGGAGGGCAGAGGGCAGAGGAAAGCATTACCAACATGGAGCAGGACATAATGAAGGAAGTTCACTGAATTTTAACACAAACATGAAATTTTTTCTATGCATAATTTTGAAAATAAACTGGGCTCAGGTGATCAGTTATTTTTGGCTACGTGGCTTCAGTCTATAATAATATGTAAGCTGTTAGCTGTGGTAGTTTGAATGTAATTGACTCCATAATATCATAGGTAGTGGCACCAGGCATGGCCTTGTTAGAGGAAGTGTGTCACTGTGGGGTGGGCTTTGAGGTTTCTTAGGCTCAGGATATCATCCAGCGTCTCAGCTGAGTTCCTGTTATCCACAAGATGTACGAATCTTAGCTACTGCTCCAGCACATGTCTGCCTGCACACAACCGTGCTCTCCATCATGGTGATAATGGACTGAACCTCTGAACTGTGAGCGAGTCACCCCAATTAAATGTTTCCTTTGAGTGCCCATGGTCATGGTGTCTCTTTACTGCAGTAGAGACTGTAACTAGGACATTAGCTGTGCATCAGACAACAGATTTTTGTTTTCTTATATTACTGGTGATAGAATCCAGGGCTTAACGTACGGTAGGCAAATGCTTTACCACCGAGGGGCACAGCCCTATCACTATCTAAGTTTTGAGCTTATTAATAAAGGCACTATAAATACTTGTATGTACATGGGTTATTATTTTCTTGTTAGATATCAGTAGGATTACTGGGTTGCATGGCGAATACAGTTTCACTGTTTAAGAAACCTGAAAGCCATTTTCAAAGTGATTGTGATGTCTTCATACTGCTGCTATCTGTCACCACGTTGAATTCATCACTAACAACAACTGTTCCAGTGAGTCTCAGCTGTTCCAGTTCTTGTCAACACTTCACCTCAGATTCTTACAAAGAATTTTTAGCCAGTTTAACAGGCACTGTAACGTACCTAAAGTTTTAATTTGCATGTTCCAGGTGAGGAATGATACTGAACAATTTGTCACTAGTTGCCATCTGTGTAACACTAATGGAGGTGGTCCTCATTTTTCCATTTCTTGTCATTTAATTTCTTAATATTGAGTTTAAGACATTTTCATATTTCTATATCTGTATTAGTTATGCAATTTCCTGACATTTTCTCTTGGATGAGGCTTATGTTCAATATTTGCTTTAATTTTTAACAATAGCATCAGATAATATAAATTAAATTTTGGTGGAATCAAAGTCTTCCTTTTATGAATTGCTCATTGTGTTGCATCTAAGACATTTCTCATTAATTTAAGATGACAACAAACATCCCTATTTTGCTTTCTAGTTTGTGATTTTTCCATTCATACCTAGTACCCTATTTGAATTAACTTTCTATAACATGTGCATTCCAGACTTTGTTTGCAGGGGCACAGGCAATTCATCAACATTATTTGTTAAAAATTATCTATTAATTGACTAACCATCTTTGACAAAAATAAGTATGTGTAGACTCAGTCTGTTGCATGAATCTGTCTGTCACCATTCCTTAGAGACACACTTCAGTGCTCCAACTTTGTAGGAAGCCAGGAAGACAAAGAATGTGGTGCCTCAACCTTGTTCTTTTTAGAAATCATTTGGTTATTACAGTTCCTTTGCCTTGTCATACAAACTTTTTGGCCTGGCATGCTAATATTTATTACAAACTTCTTCTTCTGAAGTGGAAGAGGATGAGGAGGAACAGCAGGATACAGTGATCTGAAGGGGCAAATGGGAAAGGGGGTTAGAGAGAGAGGAGGAGGGAAATACAGAAGGATGAAGATGCTGAGTAAAAAAACAATAAAGAGGCCTGAAAAGCCACAAGAAATCATATTATTAACTACTTTAAAAATCTAGAAAATACATAATATTTTATTATTATTATAAATTTTCATAACATTATAAATATATTACATGTATATGTGTATGTTATATATAATAATAAAATATTATATGTATAATTATGGATTATACATATATAGTTTTAATAAACTTTTCTCTTCTGGACTGATGGTGCCTCCTCCAACAGCCACAGACCACCCAATACCAAATATGAAAGGATTTTTTTTTTTTTTTTAGATTTCGGCCAGGGCTGTCCAAGAGACTCCCAAATCATACAACATATTGTTGTTGCCCTTGGTTTTCCCCTGGGAGGTGGAAAGTAAGTCTCTATTGTTGAGGACCTCATGCACTTGAAGAACAGGTCTGGAGATCTCTAAACTGGAAATGCTCTAAATTCCCCTTCCCTGAGGACTAGCTCTCGTGGTACCAGAAGGCACAATGTAAGCTTTTGAAGGAAGGAGGTAACCCACATTCTTATCCAGCCATGATGCCTAAATATCAGCATGGTAAGATGTACCTTAAGAGTACAGTGGTGGCATGCGTATTAACAGATTTCTAACTGGAGTAAGGAAAAGAGAAACCATGACTAGTACTAGAAACCTAGCTAACTTCTCAGTGCTAATGAAGACATCATTGGAAAATCTGCAACCACTAAGTTACTAAACTAGCATGATCCCTAACAACAATATACTAGCATGATCCCTAACAACTACATAAACTAGCATGATCCCTGACAACTACATAAACTAGCATGATCCCCAAGAACAACATAAACTAGCATGATCCCTAACAACTACATAAACTAGCATGATCCCTAACAAGATAAAAACTTTTGTCCTTGTTCCCACAGTTTGTTGTTGTCCTCACCCCTCATCCAGGAAACTTCTCTTTTCTACAGACAGAAATCATTACAGAAAACCACAACCAATCAAAACACAGAGTTGTGGGGCCCAGTCCTAGCGGATATATCTACAAAACACTCCCACACTTATGTCTTAGGGAACATTACAGAAGAGGGGCAGAAGGATTATAAGGAGCAGAGGATTAGGGGGTTTGCTTTGACATTTGTGTTTCCTAGAAATATCAGAAGTTACACCCATAAAGTCTCACCAGCATGACTGTCCAAATGTGAGGTAAGCAGGGATGACCAACAGATATGCAAAACGAATGGGGAGAAGACAGGTAATAACTGATGATTATAACATTAACTTTCTGTGTAAAAACCTCCACTTCTATGATTTCATTGTAATTTCAGTGAATCTGGAGATGGCTTTGTGGAGGTTTCGCATTTGGGGAATTATTAGATATGTCCAAAAGCATGTGCACCTGTTATTTGTTTATTTCATTTTAATTCCTGCAGGGTTTGTATTATCTAAATCTACAAGTTACTATTTTTGGTGCTTTATTTATGATATAATTGCACTTTAATCTATAATTGAATATTATTACTGAAGCACTCAGTGCGCTAAGGCTATAGAGAGGAAATGACACATAAAGGCTTGGTGCCTAAAAGTGAAGAAAATTAGAGGATTGTCAAGACAGGGCACATGCATATTAAATAGATAAATATTAATTTACTTTAAATAAATATTTATTTACTTTATGCATACAGACGTTTTGTCTAAAAGGATGCCTATGTACCATGCATATGCAGTGATCTTTGAGGCTAGGTGAGGGCATTGGATCCCTTGGGTCTGGAGTTGTACAGATGGTTGTGATATACATGTGTGCTGGGAATTGAACCTGTGTCCTCTGGAAGAGCAGCAATGCTCTTAACCACTGAGCTCCCTTCGTCCTTCCCCCGTTTGATATATTTTAAAACTTAAATAGTAACAATCGTGTTTCATCATTTCCATGTAGTATCAAGTATGAGTTAGTGAATACCAATATAACTAGTTATTTGAAATACAAAAATTCTTTTGTTAGGACAGGAAAAAATCTACCTTTCCAAGGACGGTGAGATGTTGGACCAGAAGATGAGCGCTCTCCGTCTTCCCAGCACCACTTTCTCCAGAAATAACAATGCACTGCACAGGAAGGGAAGGAATCTGTGAGAGGATTACATCTCCAGGAAACTCAGCGGCTCTCAATGAAGTAAGGGATGTGGGAAGCCTGCCTTACCTGGTCTGAGTTGTATGTGACCATGGACTGGTATCCCAAATCAGCCATCGCAAAAATGTGAGGTGGGTTGGCACTTCTCTTTGCTCCAATATACAACTCAGAAAGCTGAAGTTAGAGTGAGTAAATCCTATAGAGTTTTTTTTGTCTTATGTCTGTTTTTATTTAATGTATAGATTATTTACATATAAAGTTCTAGTTTTTAATCTAAAAGATTAAAGCAATGTATCTAAGTAAAACATTATTCACACACATGCCTTTCATGTACATGTATGTGTATACATATCTATTCTATATAGGATATACCATGGCATGACAGAGTGTTGGTATTTAAATGATTCTGCATATTATTTTCAAAGGAGAACTTAAGGTTTCAAAATATTTTATTTGTTTACATGAAAAAACTTTACAAATAATAGGGTAAAAAGTCATTTTGTTGACCACTTCTTGAATACGACAATGTTTGACTTCTGACACTTTCCCCCATCCCTTGATGTAATCTATATCCTCTCACTTGATTGGCATGAAATTGTACAATTAATTGATAGCAGAATTTTACTAACCCCTGACCTTTCTTTTAAAGCCCAGGCCAATGCTGGTAAATGTATCATTACCCTGTACATTTTAGATTGGCATAGAGGAGCTACTTGGCAGAATATTAAGTAATTTCTAGAGTGCACAGATAAAGAAAGGACAATAGGTCTAATTAAAAATGAAAAAAGTCTTGTTTAATTCTATATTTAAACCTTTAGTGGCTGAGTAATTGATAATTAAATACTTTTACTCATAAAGCATACATTGTATAATAGTAATGAACCAATTAATATGTTAAAAAGAATTCAAAATCTCACAATGACAATTTTTACAGCCACATGTATCTTATATATTAATGGTGTAGCTATAGTTTGACTCTCCAATACTCATTTTAGAGACAGACATTAAGTATACTTATTTTTAGACATCATTTAGGGATAGACTGTTACTAGCAAAACTGCATGTAATTCACACTCTCTTATGTACTTTTGGAAAAAAAGATCATCGACAGTACGTAGATGGATTTCATATATTTTTCCACATCTATGTCTATATTTGAAAGATAAATATATAGCAGTGCTCTCCAGGCGCCAAGTAATATTTTGCTGGCACCCACTTAGATGAAGACTATGACTATGTGAGTTATTTGTACAAAGGGAAGGCACCCACACACGTACCTTTGTGGAGTAAAGACCCAGACTCTGAAAAGGGTTAAGGGCAATGAGTATATCTCCCACGTAGATGTAGATCTGATCTCTGGAATAACACTTCTCAAGGTGTTCAGATACTGTGTTCTGTGGCAAAATAAAAACAATTTCTCTCTCTTAAAAAATCATTTGTAAGTCAGGCATGGCAGCACAGGCCTGGAGTCTTAGCATGTAGGAAGGTGAGATAAGAGGATCCTAAGTTTGAGAAGGGAAATAAGAAGAGTCTGGGAGAGGGAGAGGAGAAGAAAATAAAATAATGTGTGTTTAACTAGATTATAAAAATAAAATAGGAATTATTAAAAATATCTGGAATCTTGACTGAGGATTAGAGAGAGATACTAGTGGCAAACAAAATGCCATCATGCGTGAAAGCCAGTTAACTTGACAGGTAATTTCCTTGCTTTTGAGAGCTAAAGGGGAATATCGTTTTGGAAACATCTAGTGTTTTTTTTTTTTTTTTTTTTTTTTTTTTGACATAGAATCTGTCTCACTGTGCAGCCATGGCTTACCTGGAACTCACAGCGGTCTTACAGGCTCTGCCTCTGGAATGCAGGAATTAAAGGTGTGCACTGACATGCCAATGGAAATGCCAGTTTCAAGTGTGCTTTACAAAGGGTATATATGGTACCAGTTACATGTTGTATATTGTATCTACATATACTATGTTAACTTACATATTATATAGCCTTCAAGGAAATAAGCAAGTGTAGAAGAAGAGATGAAGCAGAACCCAGAAAGAAAAGAGGACAATGTGCATGTGCTGTGTCTTCTGCTTAGAGTATGTGAAATAACAAATTCAGAAAGTAACCTTTCCAGTTGATCACATGACTCTATGAATTGATTTTAATAGTGTTGCAGCCATCATGGGCAGTCCACAACACAAAATAAAAGCAAAAGATCTGAAGCAAAAAGGGACAAAAATACAAAACAGATAAACATTGTACTATATTAATATGCTTGTCAATAACATGATTGGTGAAATATTTATAATACACAATCCTAGGTATTCAGAGTACTGGGAAATTTGATGGGGAAGAACTTAGAAAGGCAAGAGGAATTTCTGCCTTACAAATGCTAAATTCAAGATCTGTGATGATCCCGAGTGGTTATTTGAGGAAATTGTTTATTTACCCTAAATTTACTGAATGACTGTGATAACCACCTTCCCACAAATACTTGATATACATTAACTCATAAAGAGAAATGAATTGTTTTGGAGGCTTGGAATGATATTTGCTTCCTTGCTTTTGGTCCTGGATGGAGTTATACATTATGGTGGGAACGTGTCACTTACATCACAAAGAGAGAAGGAGGTTGGGGCCAGGGATCAAGACTTCTCACAGGGCTCTATTTCTTAATATTTCCATTGTCTCCTAATGGTGGCACAGGCTGGTGATCAAACATTTAGCACTGGACCTCCAAGGGACATTCCAGATGCAAACTGTAGCAGATAGCTTCTGTTCAGAATGTCTCTGGCTTTACTGAATCTCTGAGTATAATGCTCAGGCTTTAACCAGAAGGATGAAAACCTACAGCACCACTGCCCAGACAGGACAGAGGTCTTACCCTTTACCTTGCAGAGCCACTTATTTCTTAATGACCAGATTTTCCTGGAATGTGAGGGATGAGGGGACAAGCTGAGCCAGTAGCTTATTGTCTTGGACTTTGACAAGGAATGTTTGAAATATTTCTGAGGCAACAAGAAAGGAATGTCAAGCACAATGAAATATCCTCAGTGCAAGTACAAGGTTTGTGATTTGAGAGAAGAACCAGGTGTAGCCTCACTCCAGCATCTCAGAGGCTTCTGTGTCCTGCCCCTGAGAGCTGGTAGAGAACCATACACCTCTGTGTCCTACCCCTGAGAGCTGGTAGAAAAAGGAGAATGTAGACTGTCTTAGAGTAAATCACACCTTTGAGACTCCCAGAAATGACTGAGAAGAAACATTCGTAACCCAACAGCTCACATTTCAGAGACCTCACTTCTTTGTCATTTGAGCATTTAAAAATGCTAACAGACCAGAAAGGTGAAAATGTGACATTTTAAAAATATGAGAGTGTTGAAATATGAGCAGCGGGGCTGCGTCCCCAGCACCCCAGCTGCCTGCTAGCTTATGCCCGAAATAACAACACACAAACTGTATTCATTTAAAGACTGCTTGGCCCATTTCTATCTAGCCTCTTCTAGGCTAATTCTCACATATTAATTTAGCCCATTTCTAATAATGTGTGTAAGCACCCCAAGGTGTGCTTACCGGGAAGATTCTAGCCTACGTCCATCCTGGGTCTGAGCTTCATGCATCTGCCTCAGAGCGCAGAGCTATATCGCGTTTGTCTGAGGAGTCTTACCTCACTTCCTCTTCCTCCTGTTTACTCCTCCCACCTATGTTTTAACCTATCAGGGAAAGCAGTTTCTTTATTTAATTAACCAATGAAATCAACAGATTGATATATGACACTCCCACATCACTTCCCTTTTTTCTGTTTAAACAAAAAAAGAAGGCTTTAACTTTAACGGAGCAAAATTACATATAACAAAACAGTTATCAAGTAAAAATTACAATAATCTATATCATAACTAAGGAAAACTATAATTATAACTAACTATTCTTAACTCCATCAAAGACTTCAGAAAGATACAATATTACCTAGGCAAACAAGAAAAAAGCAACTTTCAAACTCTAGAAATGACAGAGACATCTCGCTGCCTGGACAGTTACCCAAAATTTCTCTGTACCGTTGGGGCATCCATCTTCGGCCTACAGGCCCATAGTATCCAGAGACATTTCCACAAAGCAGGAAATTTCAAAGACAGTCACTATCTGCTTGTCCTGAAGAATGTCTTGCAGACTCTTTTATGAATCAGGAACCCCAAAAGGTCATCTCACCTTTAGGCAAGTTCAGCAGTCCTCTCTCTGCGGGTTCTTTGTGTCCAGTTTATGCAACAGTCCAGGCAAGAGCAGTTTCTTGCCCAAATAGCTATCAAACTCCATAAGGATCCTCTTCGATGCCCATCTTCCTCTTGAAGTAGATTGGTGCTGCCAGGAGCAGAGTGTCTCATTGTCATGAAAAGTCCTAAGTTATTAAAACATTTAAATGCCATATTATGTAGCCTTTGAAAGATATGAAGAATGTCTATCTAACTGAAATATATCTCTATATATCTAGAAAATCTAACTAACATGACTATAAGCTTGATTATTATTGATCAACAACCTATATATCCTAATTATACATTGCAATTTTAAATGAACTACACAATCACAATACCTTAATCAAGATCAGAAATACGTATACATATAACAAAACTGACCTTAAATCTCTATCAATAGAGCAAAATCTATACTAATGCAAACTATTCATATCTATATCATATCCCCCTTTAAATGTAAAAGAACGTTTATAAACCATATTTGGGAACATGGGCGCAGTTTTTTCTCTCCAGACTGCTTCCTGCTGAATGGGGGCGTCGTTAATTAGGTCTTTCATAGTATAACCTGTGTGCTAGTTTCATCTCATTTGGCAGTTGAGCAAAGCAATTTTCTGAAGATGTTTACAGCAACTCTTCAGGAGGGCGTGGTCCATCATACCATATCGGAATAGAAGAAATGAACAGGGTCTCATCCTCTGTGAAAACAAAATAGGAAACTCCTTTCGAAAGCATCATGTCCTTAGATCCAAGTTTCAAAGTCAAGGCATCAAAATCTCTACGTTGGATTAGTTCAGCAGCATTTATAAACAAATATCTTTTGGCAGCTGTTGCTCCTTCCTCAGCATTCAAACAATTTAAAGAGAGCATAATAGCATACAGTATCAAGATTCTCTGTGTATTTTCTATCTTTGTACACTTTATTTTAACCTCCATTTTGTTTATTTTTACTTTTATATTCTCTGTATCTTTGTCCTGGAATAACTCTGTAGATCAAGCTGTCCTTGACCTCTCAGAGATCTGTGTGTCTCTGCCTCCCAGGCATTTGGATTAAAGGTGTATGCTACTACACCTTGAACTCACAGAGATCTGTTTGTCTCCGCCTTCTAGGATAAAGGCGTGTGCTACCATATCTTGAAGTCACAGAGGTCAATCTCCTTCTGCCTCCCAAGTGTTGGGATTAAAGGTGAGTACAACCACACCCAACTAGACTCTGCTCTGCTCCCAGAGAGACTTGACAGCGCTGCTCTCTGGAGCAGAGATGCCAGGCTCCGCTCTCCCAGGCAGCTCAGACCCAGGATGGACGTAGGCTAGAATCTTCCCGGTAAGCGCACCTTGGGGTACTTACACACATTATTAGAAATGGGCTAAATTAATATGTGAGAATTAGCCTAGAAGAGGCTAGATAGAAATGGGCCAAGCAGTCTTTAAATGAATACAGTTTGTGTGTTGTTATTTCGGGCATAAGCTAGCAGGCGGCTGGGGTGCTGGGGACGCAGCCCCACCGCTCGTATTTCAACAGGAGAGATAAGAAGAGATAAAGTATGAACTAAACTGACCAAGGGAATCCTATTTTGTTTTAGTTGACTCCATTTTGTGCCCTTCACCTGACCTTTCCCAGAGCAGATAACCATACCTTGATGAACAGAACATTCTAGTGAGCAGCACCTGAAGGTTCAGAAAGTCTTTGCTTCCAAGGTAGCAGGCCCTAGCCAGTAACCTCCTCTGGAGCAGGCCTGAGCCAGCAACCTCTGTCAGAGCATGCCCAAGGCAGCAACCTCAGTGCGAGCAGCCCCAAGCAAGCAACTTCTGTGGGACCAGGACTAAATGAGCACTCAGAGGTGCAGAGTAACCCCCAGGAGTGCTAAGCAACCTCCAGGAATACCAAATGACCCCTGAGTGACTGGAACTGTGACCCTTACTAAACCACAAGGTGTAACCATCTGAGTTTTGGATCCACTGGTACCTGGAAGACTGATCACTAGAGATACAACCACAACTCTACGAATCAGAAGAAAAGATGGGTAGACAAGGTAAGAACACACTCAATACCACACAGAGTAAAACAATACCAACAAAACCTAGTGGCCCAAAACAACAAGATTTGAATACCCAAATACAGATGAAACAGAAGAAAATAACTTAAAAAATTAGGAGAATGTTTAAAGAGGAATTGAAAAATTCCCTCAAAGAAATGGAAAAAAAGACAAGCAAAAAAAACTTTGAAGAATCAACAACCCCCCCAATGAAAACCAAGAAAAAGCAATCAAACAGATGAAAGAAATGACTCAAGATTTAAAAACTGAAATAGAGACAATAAAGAAAACATAAACCGAGTGAATGATAGAAACAGAAATTACAAGAAAATGATCAGGAAATACGAATTCAAGCTTAAACAGCAGAATACAAGAGATGGAAGAGAGAATCTCAAGCACTGAAGATAAAATACAGGAAATAGATTCATTGGTCAAAGAAAACATTAAATCTACCAAAAGTTTAGCACAAAATATCCAGGAAATATGGGACACCATGAAAAGACAAAACGTAAGAATAATAGGTATAGAAGAAGTCCAACTCAAGAGTACATAAAGTATATTCAACAAAATTATAGAAGAAAACCTTCTCAACCTAAAGAAAAATATACATATGAAGATACAAGCAGCTTACAGAACACTAACGAGAGCAGATCAAAAAAAGTCCCCTAGCCATATAATAATGAAAACACTAAATATACAGAATAAAGAAAGAATATTAAGAACTGCAAAGGAAAAGACCAAGTAACATATAAAGGCAGATGTATCAGAATTATACCTGACTTCACAATGGAAGCAATGAAAGCCAGAGAGTCCTGGTCAAGCATTATGCAGACATTAAGAGACCTGGTGTCAGCTCAGACTATTATACGCAGCAAAACTTTCAATCACCATAAATAGACAAAATTAGATATTTCATGACAGAAACAGATGTAGCCAATACCTAGCCACAAACCTAGCCCTACATAAAGTGCTAGAAGGAAAACTCAAACCCAAGGAAGTTAGCTACCGCCACAAAAACACAGACAATAGATGGTCTCACAGCAACAAATCCCAATCACGGGAAAAACATATACAATAACATCACCAACAATGAAAACTAAAGTAACAGGAACTAGCAATCACTGGTCATTAAAATTTTTTAATATAAATGGACTCAACTCACCTATGAAGAGACACAGGCTAACAGATAAGATACAAAAACAGAATCCATCCTTCTATTGCATACATAAACACACCTCAATGTCAAAGAAGACATCGTCTCAGACTAAAGGGTTGGGGAAAAATTTTCCAGTCAAACAGACCTAAGAAACAAGCTGGTTTAGCTATCCTAATATCTAACAAAATAGACTTCAAACTAAAACCAATATAAAGACAAAGAAGGGCATTTCATATTCACAGGAAATATTCATCAAGAGAAAATCTCAATACTGAATGTATGTGCCCCAAATACAAGGACACTTTCATATGTAAAAGAAACACTACTAAAATTTAAATCACACATTAAACCCCACACACTAATAGTTCGAGACTTCAACATCCCACTCTCACCACTGGACAGGTCTATCAGACAGAAACTTAACAGAGAAATAAGGGAACTAACAGATGTAATGGCTCAAATGGGCTTAACAGGCATTTATAGAACATTCCAAGCAAACATAAAAGAACGTACCTTCTCAGCACCTCATGGAACCTTCTCAAAAATTGACCATGTACTAGGTAACAAAGAAAACCTCAACAGATAACAAAAAATTAGAATAACCCCATGTATCTTATTGGATTACCATAGTTTAAAATTGGAATTCAAAAGCAAAAATAATTTTAAAAAGCCCACAAACACATGGAAATTAAACAGTGCTCACCTAAATCGTCAATGGGTCAAGGAAGAAGTCAAATACTTCTTACAAGTCAATGAAAACGACCACACAACAATCCCAAATTTATGGAACACAATGAAAGCAGTGTTAAGAGGAAAGTTCATAACACTAAATGCCTACATAAAAGCTGAAAAAAAATCTGACACTAGTGAGTTAACAGAACACCTGACAATTCCAGAACAAAAAGAAGCAAATTCAGCCAGAAGAACTAGAAGGCAAGAAATAATCCTATTGAGAGCTGAAATCAATAAAATAGAAACAAAGAAAACAATACAAAGAATCACTGAGACAAAAAGTTGGTTCTTTGAAAAAAAAAAACAACAACAAAATAGACAAACCTTTATCCAAACTAACCAAAAGGCAGAGAGAGAATATCCAAATTAAGAAAGTCAGAAATGGAGAAGGGGGACATAACAACAGACATGGAGGAAATGCAGAGAATCATCAGGTCATATTTTGAAAACCTGTACTACACAAAATTGGAAAACATAAAGGAAATGGACAATTATCTGGAAAAATATCACTTACTATAATTAAATCAAGACCAAATAAGCAAATTAAATATACCTATAACTACTAAAGAAATAGAAACAGTCATCAAAAGTATCTCAACCAAAAAGAAGTCCAGAGCCAGGTTTCAGCACAGATTTCTACAAGATTTTCAAAGAACTAATATCAACAATCCTCAAATTGTTCCACACAGTAGAAACAGGACCATTGTCAAACTCTTTTTATGAGGCTACAATTATCCTTATACCATAGCCACACAAAAATATTACTAAGAAAGAGAATTACAGACCAATCTCACTCAGAACATTAATGAAAAAAATACTCAATAAAATACTGGCAAACTGAATCTAAGAACACATTAGAAAAATTATCCATTATGATCAAGTAGGCTTCATCCCAGAGATGCTGGGATGGTTCAACATACAAAAATTTGTCAATTTAATCCACAATATAAACAAACTGAAAGCAAAAACCCACATGATCATCTCATTAGATGCTGAAAAAGCCTTCGACAAAACACAAAATCCCTTCATGATAAAGGTCTTTGAGAGAGCAGGAATACAAGGAACATACCTAAACATAATAAAGGCAATAACAGCAAGCCAACAGCCAGCATCAAACTAAATGGAGAGATTCTCAAAGCAATCCCACAAGAATCAGGAACAAGACAAGGTTGTCCACTTTCTCCATATCTATTCAGTATAGTACTTGATGTTCTAGCTAGAGCAATAAGACAACAAAAGGAGACCAAGGGGATACAAATTGGAAAAAAGTCAAACTCTCACTATTTATTGATGATATGATAGTTTACATAAGTGACCTCAAAAATTCTACCAAGGAACTTCTACAACTCATGAACACCTTCAGTAATGTAGCAGGATACAAGAAAACCCCCCAAAATCAGTAGCCCTCCTGTACACAGATGATACATGTGTGGAGAAAGAAATCAGAGAAACATCACACTTCACAATAACCACAAATGACATAAAATATCTTGCAGTAACTCTAACCAAAGAAGTGGAAGACCTATATGACAAGAACTTTAAATTTTTTAAGAAAGAAATTGAAGAAGACACCAAAAAAAAAAAAAAATGGAAAGATCTCTAACGCTCTTGGGTAGGTAGAATAAACACAGTAAAAATGGCAATCTTAGCAAAATCAATCTACAGATTCAATGCAATGCTCATCAAAATCCTGGTAAAATTCTTCACAAACCTTGAAAGAACAGAACTTCATATGGAAAAATAAAAAACACAGGATAGCCAAAACAATCCTATACAAGAAAGAAACTTCTGGAGGCATCACAATTCCTGATTTTAAACTCTGCTACAGAGCTACAGTACTGAAACCAGTCTGGTATTGGCATAAAAACAAACAGGAAGACCAGTGGAACTGAATCGAAGACCCAGATATCATTTCACACACCTATGAACACCTGAGTTTTTGACAAAGAAGCAAAAAATATAAAATGGAAAAAAGAAAGCATATTCAACAAATGGTGCTGGCATAACTGGATATCAACATGTAGAAGAATGAAAATAGATCCATATTTATCACCATGCACAATTCAAGTCCAAATGGATCAAAGACCTCAACATAAAACCAACCATACTGGACCTCATAGAAGAGAAAGTGGGAAGTACACTTGAACACATTGGCACAGGAGATCACTTCCTAAATATAACCCCAGTAGCACAGACATTGAGAGAAACAATAAATGGGACCTCCTGAAACTGAAAAGCTTCTATAAATCAAAGGACACAGTCAACATGTTAAAATGGCACCCTACAGAATAGGAAAATATCTTCATCAACCCCACATTGGACAGAAGGCTGATCTCCAAAATATACAAAGAACTCAAAAAATTGGTCATCAAAAGAACAAATAATCAAATTAAAAAAATAGATTACAGACCTAAACAGAGAACTCTCAACAGAAGTATTTAAAATGGCTGAAAGACATTTAAAGAAATGCTCAACATTCTTCGCCATCAGAGAAATATCTACTCTAAGATTTCATCTTACACCTGTAAGAATGGCCAAGATCAGAAACTCTTATGACAACTTATGTTAGAGAGGATGTGGGTGTAGGTAGCACTCCTCCATTGTTGGTGGGAGTGCAAACTGGTACTGCCAATTTGGATTTCAATATGGCAATTTCTTAGAAAATTTGAAAACAACCTACCTCAAGATCCCCAAAGGATATACCCAAAGGATGCTCAACCATACCACATGGACATGTGCTCAACTATGTTCACAACAGCATTATTTGTCATAGCCAGAACCTGGAAACAACCTAAATGCCCCTTGACTGAAGAATAGGTAAGGAAAATGTGGTACATTTACACTAACTATGGAGTAGTACACAGCTGAAAAAAATAATGACATCTTGAAATATCCAGGCAAATGGATGGATCTAGAAAACATCATACTGAGTGAGGTGACCCAGACCCAGAAAGATAAATATCGTATGTACTCACTCACAAGTGGCTTTTAGACATAAAGAAAATCCAGCCTACAATTCACAATCCCAGAGAACCTAGACAACAGTGAGGACCCTAAGAGAAACATACATGAATCTAATGTACATGGGAAGTAGAAAAAGACAGGATCTTTGAGTAAATTGGGAGCATGGGGACCATGGGAGATGGTACGAGGGGAGGGTAGAGGAAGGGCAGGGAGCAGAGAAAAATACATAACTCAATAAAATAATAACAAAGAAAGTCTTTGCTTTAGCCAACTGAGCCTTTGAAACCTTTGTTAAGAGCAGTTTTTCAAACTTCTACCATCTGGCCACCTCTGTAATGATGCCATTTGGTCTGGGGTTTTCTAAACCCTACCCTGCCTCTCTCCAGTGTAAAGAGTCTTTGGTATAAGCCTGTTCTCGACGGCCAGTAATTAAAGGACTCTTAATCTGATCCTCCTTGAGTATCACTCCTTCTGTGTTTCATGTGGGTAGGACATGAACTAGACATGTTGGCTCTTATCTACGATCTCAACACACTGCAGGGGTCAGGGACAAGAGGGTTGATGTGAGGGTGAGGGCAGCCTGAGCTACATAGTGAGTTCCAAGTCAACCATGGCTAGGTAGGAAGACCCTCCCTCAAAAAGAAAAAAAAAAACCAAAAAACAAAAAAAAAAAAACACAAAAAAAACAAAAACAAAACAGAAAGATATACACAGAAAGAAACACACACACATGCATGTGCACACACATATGCATGTATACACACAAACACGGCGGGGGAGGAGAGAACACAAATGATATTTACAGATGATATTTAAAGAACCCTTTTACACATCAGTTCTAAAAAAAAATCTAGAAGGATGGAGAGATGGCTCAGCAATTTAGAGCCCTTGTTGCTCTCACAGTGGACCCAGGTTCAGTTCCCTGTACCCACATGGAAACTCATATCCACCCATAACTCCAGTTCCAGGGAAACCTATTCTCTCTTCTGTCCTCCTTCTGTCCATGTCTGTACATCAGGCATGCATACAGTGCATAGACATACAACATGCAAAACACTCATACATATAAAATACATTAAACATTCTAAACTTTGTAAAAAAAATGTTAGAATGTTTAAATTTAATTAAACTCAATTCTTACCTCATCCAGAACATCTAGGGTTGCTAAGTCATCTACATCCTTCAGATTGGAAATGAGCGACCTGTTTAAGTTACCTTTCTTGGTATGAATACGTTCATGTCTGTAAAGAAAATACATTGCTGATTTAGGAACATATTGCTAATCAGTGAGGAAGTAAGTTTTAGATACACATCATAGAGCCAAAAAGCTTTTCTCTGCTGTTTATAGACCGAGAGAAAGTTTACTAGAAAAGACCGTCACATACTTGATCTTTAGTTTCTCCTCTGCATTAGGAAAACATAACACATTACACTTACAGTGCCTTACAAATAATCGAAGGGTCATCATTTCTATCATGAACCCTTCTTGAGTCATTTGAAATGGGAAAGAAAGGATGTATATTTGTCAAAAATATGAGGCCTCATTGACATTTTTACATGTGATTGAAACTATTACAGAACGATGAATTACTGAATTCACTTGGTGTCTGATTTTTTTTCTGATGTAATTCTAGACCACTGGTGGTATAAGTATGGTCATTTTCAAATTTTAACATCACAAAATTTTGAAATATTAAGTGAGTATTTAGAAAACTTATTTCAGTTTTGGCTCCACATCTCCCACCCCCAAACAAGAAGCTATCTGAAATTGTCACCTTCTAGCAAAGGAAAAATTAATTTTCTCCAATTGGTTGTCATTGGGTATAATAGCCACACTTAACAGTTAAATCCTGTGCCAGACAATAATTATTCATCACAAATCAAGCTCAGTGGTATTTTGTAGATCCAGGAGGTTCTATGCAAGCTGCTTAGGAAGGAAAGCAATTAATAGTTCCATCTAGTTATAATGCCCATAATCCACAACAATGGCCAGCATGTCAAGATAAGCCTGAGGGTGCAATAGTGGCACTTCTATTTCTGGGGAAACCAACAGTTACTTAATTGGTCAACAGAAAGGAAATTATGCAGGATACTTCCTGACTCCCCTGGCAGGATTGTGCAGTTTTTCTCCACATTTGCTGAATCAAGCAAGTATCATCTTATATATTCCCCTATTATCTAAAAAGATTAATTTGTTTTGATATATTCTTTTAAAAATGGAAAAAGAAGTCCAATTATCCTTTTAACTGAGGACAGCCTCTAGATTTCTCATCTATCACTAGGAGTCCATTTAGCATAAAAACTGTTGCTGGAGAATGAGAGGGAGCAGCTGGCGAAGAGCAGAGAGGTCGATATTTAGCTGGCCCAGTCCCAGGCTGCCTTTCTGTGAAGTCATTGTCTGTGATGCTTTTGGTACTGGCTGTCAAAAATTTAGGCAAAATGTGGTTACAATGCTTAGGAATCCCAGATGGTGCTTACTTGTCTATAGAAAAACTTAAACATTTCCTGGCATGGAACTCACGGCCTTGGCAATATTGCAGCACTTTTAGTATCACTGCTAGTCTCTGGGCAGAGCATCCCTCAACAGGCTAGGTATTTTAAAGACTCTGTATCACACCTTCTCTGTTTTCTCTGCCTGGAACTGTTTCCCTTCAGTGCATGGGAAAATTCCACTTCAAAGGTAGGCCTAGATACACCCACCCTGTGGAGTCATTAGAGGACTTGACAGAATACATAAGTGGAGTTCTCACATTTAGTTAAGTGGATATATGTCATAATTTCTACCACAGAGTGAAGACTTAGTTTCATGCACACTCCTGTCTGTGGAGTCAAAGCTGTGGAAGATAACTGGTGGCTTGAGTTTTTATCCCTACCTTTAACCTGATAGTGTGCTTGCTGAAGTAAACTGAATGTTCTGTTGTTTAAGTAGACAAATGTCACAAATGTTTTCTAAACAACAAGGTATCCTACTGAGTATTTTAAAAATGAATACCTAGTTTTTCACAAGATGATCCAAATGTTTCAGTTTTCTTGAATTATTGAGTATCTCCTCAACCATGACTATTTATAGTTCTGGTCAATATAATGTCCCCAGCATCAAGCCATTTTAGTGTACACTGATCTGTCACATTTTCCCACTTAGAATAATGTTGGCTGTAGGTTTGTTGTACATATCCTTTGTCACACTGAGGGATGGTCCTATCTTTCCTATGTTCTTCTGGATTTTTGTCATGAAATGATGTTGAGTTTTGCCAAAGGCCCTTATCTGCATCTGTTGGGATGGTTGCATGATTTTTTTATGTCTGTTTATATGTGTATTACATTTGTTGATTTGCATATGTTAAAGCAAACTTAACATCCCTGGTTGAAACCAAGTTCTTCAGCTTCCTTCCTTCCTTCCTTCCTTCCTTCCTTCCTTCCTTCCTTCCTTCCTTCCTCCCTCCCTCCCTCCCTCCCTCCCTCCCTCCCTCCCTCCCTCCCTCTCTCTCTCTCTCTCTCTCTCTCTCTCTCTCTCTCTCTCTTTCTTTCTTTCCTTTTGTGCTGTTCATGCCAAGGGGATCTATAGCAATGTCTTCCCTTTTCCTTTCCTTTCTGATAAAAGTAAAAATAATCTTGCACCCCCCCTTATTCCGGATAGGGGTGCAACAATTTTATTAATTGTTCTGAATTATCAGCCTTTGGTTTTGTGCATATCCTGTTTTCAATGTCACTGATTTCTGCAGTACTTTGTAATCATGTATTCTCTTCAGCACACTTTAATATTAGTTTGCCTTTGTAGTTGTCTATTGTAGAAGCTTAGATGACTGGATTTTAGATACTTGTTTCTGTTTCAGGCATTCAGTGTTACAAGCTCTTGATCTCAATCTGCCTACCATCTCAGAGGCTGCTCTAATGCTTGTTCTGTTTCATCCAGCTTGGTTGTCACTGTATGTGTGTTTCCCTTTCACTTAGGTCTGGTATTTGTTTTTCTTGATAGCCAGATATGATGCATTACACAAAAAGAACAGCCAGGAACTTGCCTTTGTTAGCATGGAGGGAGGGTGGGGGAATCAAAGCATGCAGTGGTCCTCTGTGCTGATCCAATCTGAGCCTCCGAATGAACTAGGGCATCTGCCCTGGGAATTTAGCAAGCACTTATGATTCTCTTACTTCTCCACTCTCCTCCAGTTCTTGGGAGAACAGGATGACTGGAGAGGGGTAGGAGTTTGATTATTTCCCTTTCTTCAGGTTGGTGAGGCTTGAAGATCCCAAGTCTCAAGGGCCCAGACTTTGGCAAATACATTCTCTTGAACTCGTTTTTCTCTCCCTCTGAAGTTTTCCAGTATTTACCTGAGAACCTGTTTGATCTTCTAGAAGTGAAACAGAAGTGTGGGAGTTTCCTGGGACTATGATCCCCATTGTTTAAAACTCACCAACTCACCCAAGTGGGGTTTCCAAAAATTCATCGAATGCTGACCCACTTACCCCAGTCCACTTCTAGAAGAGGCATCTATTCACAGGTTCCTGCTCAGTTAGAAGAACTTCTCCTCATTGGCCTGCTTGTCTGTGGAAGTCTGCAGGTGGCAGTCACCTTATAATCTGTGATAGACTCAAGAATTGGTGACTGTTTTGGCTGTTGCCTTCTAGCTAGCTGCTAGGTAGAGAGATGACTCTGAGCACTCTTACATATTAAACTGGAAGCTTAATGGTGCAAGTTTTTAAAGAAGTTGTGTTTGTGAACGTATTGGGGACAATGACAAGAAAACTAGCAGAGATAACTGTTACTCTGTGCTTGTAAGTTCAAGGGGATCAGGATATGGTTGACTTGTAAGACATCTTCTTTACTAGTGTGTCTGAATTACTGCAAACAATGAGGGTAGTCTTTTGAAACAAGAGTCAAAAATGCCACTCAGGTCAGTATTCTTAGTTGTCACACAAAGAAAAGTTCCTATGCCTGACTCCAACCCTACTCCATTGTTCCTCCTGCCTTCTATCGTTTTTTTCTTATTTCTTTTATTATTGAGATTATAATATAATTACACTATCAGTCCTTCCATTCCCTCTCTCCAAGCCTTTTCATATGGTCCTCCTTGCTCTCTTTCAAAGTTATCTATCTTCAATCTTTTTTTCTTTCTTTCTTTCTTTATTAAAGATTTCTGTCTCTTCCCCCCTGCCGCCTCCCCTTTCCCTCCCCCTCCCCCAATTAAGTCCCCCTCCCTCGTCAGCCCAAAGAGCAACCAGGGTTCCCCGCCCTGTGGGAAGTCCGAGGACCACCCACCTCCATCCAGGTCTAGTAAGGTGAGCATCCAAACTGCCTAGGCTCCCAATCTTAACAGTCCCCCTATGCACTGTACTCTAGCCCTGTGGCTCCATGCTGCAACATCTCTAACACCCAGAACACTCTTGCATCAGTGGCTCTGCTATGACTTTCTGCTGCCCAGATAGAGTCATATGACATATACCATTCTAGGAGAAAAGGTCCAACCTGACCACTTTTAACACTGGCATCATGCTCCCCACCTGTAGGACACTCAGTTCTTCTTACTCCTATTTTTTTCTTTTAAATATAGAACTCAATAAAAATCAATTAAAAATTAGTGTGTGTATTATCTCATCTATTATATACATTGTTTGAAGCTTCCCATAGGCACTTAAGCCCTACCAACAGAGTTGTTTTGTTATAATTTCTGACTGATAATCCCACATCCTCCTTGACAGATTCTTGTGTATGGCGAGGGACCAAATATATTTCTTGGGAAAACAGGTGAGTATTTTTCTTATAGTAAATGTTCATTATGGGAATACTGGATGTCCACCTTCCTAGACCAGGATGGAGCGGGGAGGACTTTGAACTTTCCACAGGGCAGGGAACCCTGACTGCCCCTCAGACTGGAGAGGGAGGGGGAGAGGAGTGGGGGGAGGGGGAGAGGAGAGGGAGGAGGGGGGAAAAGGGAGACGGGGAGGAAAATGGGAGGCGGGGAGGAGGCGGAAATTTTTTTTTCAATAAAAAATTATATTAAAAAAATAAAAAAAAATAAAAAATTCTTTTTCATGAACAATTTAAATACTCAAATAGAAGGTAACTGTATATTTCAGGATGATTTTATACTTTTAATATCTTTTTTCTTCTGGACCTGTTTCATAGAACTGGTTGACATTCTTGTTACTTTATTAAATGTTTGTTTTCTTTAAGGCTCAGGAAGCAGAGCCAAACTCCTTCTGTAAGACTTCCATCCTCTTGTGAAAAGTACATCTTGTGAACCAGACCTTACTTCCCATTTACTCTGTAATACTGGAGAGACATGGCTCCAGACTATAAATAATTCCTTCATGCTGTCAAAGGTCACCGACACCCTCAGGGGTAGTTATTATAGTTCCATGTGTATTTCAGTCTTACACACTGAAAAATGAAATAACTCCTGATGCCCTGAAGTTAAATTTCATCTTTACTATTTAGCGGCATGTCTGTAAAGGAACAGCTTTGTTTGCTTTCAGTTTGGTTAAAAATACTCATGTAAATAGCAACTTCTATCATCTAAGGTGATCTGGGAGCCACTGGGGTAGAAGAGCAATCCTTGTCAAACAGAAATCTTATCAACGCTTTTGTGTTGGTTTCTTTATCCATCTTCACATTTCAGTAACAGAGACAACATTTAGTGCCAATGGGACTCAGACTCCCGCTGTGGTGCCCCGGAAGACTGGTTTTTCACTCCTCTGCTTCCTTTGGCTTCAGTGTGTTGGTGGAAAAGAACACAACACCAGCCTAGCTGGATTCTAGAGCAACCTGACAAGCAGAGTAATGGATGGTGTAATTGCCCCCTCTCTACTAAAGTTTTAACTGCCCTCTCCATTCACAGAGACCTAATATTTCTTCACAGATGAACTTCCATCTGGTATGAAGAGATAAATATATGTTCATCAAACTTGTAGCTGGGCTGAAGGGAGGATGTGGTTGGAAAGGTATGTATAAAAGCATGAAAACTGGAACCCCCAGATTAACCGTACTTCATATTTCATTGAAAATTACAACCAAGAAATTAATTATCTCATTGTTTTTGTAAAGTTACTGTTTACATCTTTCTGGTGCCAATGGAGGAACTTGCCCTACCTTGAGTATGGTCAAGTCTTTAGCTGTGTGCTTGCTTCCTCAACTCCCTGCTCTAACCATCCCCTCTCCTGGGTTTGTCCAGTCCTTCTCTGACCATCTCCTCTCCTGGGTTTGGCTAGCCCCGTCCTTCTGACCATCTCCTCTCCTGGGTTTGGCTAGCCCCGTCCTTCTGACCATCTCCTCTCCTGGGTTTGGCTAGCCCAGTCCTGTTCTGACCATCTCCTCTCCTGGGTTTGGCTAGCCCAGTCCTGCTCTGACATCTCCTCCCCCGGGTTTGGCTAGCCTAGTCCTTCCATCAGCATCCAGTGCTCCAGGACCTCTACTTATAAAAGCTGTCTCCTTGGATCCTCTTCTTTCCAGCTTCTCCTCCTTCTCATCCCTCGATAGCTCTCTTCTAGGCAAGTCCACATTCCTGTATCTTTATCTCATTATTTTCCTTTGTTTCTCCCCATTCTGATGAAGTGGTGCTTGCCAGAATTATTAGAAAACTTCATGTTTGTCACTATTGGCAAAGGCAACTTTTCTCTTCTATTAAGACTTTCATGATTTGTGAAAGACCAAATTTCTCTTAGGTTCTCCTCTGAAAAACACACTCCTCCATTTCCCAGCTCTGGTTCATCTTCTTGTCTCCAAGCATGGGTTTCTCCAAGAATACCACCTCCAGTCTTCACTGACAGCCACTCAGTAAGCTCATTCAATGCTATGCCATCAAACACTTTAACAAGTGACTCAGTCATCTCCAATGTGAATCTCCTTCCTCAAAGTACAGACTACTTGTATCAGACTGCCTGCTCTACATTAATACTTGGCATGTTAAATTCATCATGCCCTGACAGAATACACAACTACCTTCTACCCTATGTGAATAAACACAAGGCATTACACTACCATCCATGGTTTGGGAATACCACCAACATTACAGTTGAACAGCCTAGGTGATACATTACATATATAGCTTGTTTTATATATAATGCATCATGTGTACCATGTATATGTAACCCCCACATATAAATGGCTCTTTATAGACACAGGTTTTGAATTCATAGATTCAATCAATCCAAACTGAAAATATTTTGTAAAATGGCATTTGCACAGAACTTGTTTTCCATGTAATCATTTCTTAATGGATATATTATAACAACCAGTAGTTAGTATTTATATGTATTAGAACATAGAGTTTATTTAAATGTATAGGAGGTGGTACATAGATTTCTTATTACATAAGTGAGTTGCGTGTCCAAGGACTTTGTTGCCTGTGAAGACCCCTATAATTGATTCCCTGTGAATGTCCTGGTAAAGAAGGCAGACACTCATAAAAAGCACCAGACTGTGAGGTCATGCTGAAGTGTGGCTTGAGCAGGATGCATTTTCTCTAGATCTCAAAAGAAGGAACCACATGAAAACCAGATTTACAGAAATAATAACCTAAGCTTATAGGATGATTCTTTGGAAATTCAAACGGTGTTGTGGACTCAGACAGAGATCTTAAGGCACTGGCCATCTGCATCCAGTGCCTCCGTACTGTGGCATCTGTTGTGTGAGCTTACGTCCCCTGCACTCGGTTTTCTCTAGCAGTGATCTACATAGATGCAGATGGTGGGAACGCTCGCCAGACAGTTGAGGAATCATGAAATTACAGTGCTCACAGCTTTTCAGGTTCATGTCGGATGTCTCCTCTCCCTGCCTGTTCCAATTCCTTTATCTAGTGTTGCTTAGGATCTCTCCAAGAGAACTTTATGCGGCTGCTCAACTCCAAACAATTTAAGAGAACCCACACCTATACCATATATGTATATATAAATTGAGAGTTTTCTAGTTTTAAAATATGCATACACTAGTTGCTAACTTCTCTTCACAGCTTGCTAACTATACATGAGGACCAACAGTAATTTATTATCCTCTTAACACTTAATATTCAACACCAGCCTTTGTTAATACCAGAACTGCCTTTCTGTGAACTGTTTTATCTTGTCTATTATTGTTCTAGACTAGGTACTAGATCTAGTCATAGCAATGAAGTTGACAGATTCCTAGTTGAATAAAAGCTTGCTCTGGGCTATCTTGATCTCAAGCTTGTATTTTCTTAAATCTTTACTAATTTGAGATACCCATAGTTCTTAACTCATTTTCAAAGTCATAGAATTAATGCACACCATAGCTGGGTGAAGAGAAACATGACTGTCTGGGGGCCTAGTTTGACTGCTATGAATCTTAATAGAGGATGGGGATGCCACCATGGCTGAAGCCAGGGCCTGGGACACAAGTGTCTTTAATGAGAATTGGACATCTACAAGGGTTGCAGCCACCACAGTTTACAGGGATGGTAGGTAAGAGGTCAAGTCCCAGACAAAGACACTTAAATACAGATGTTAGATGGACATAGTAGGGACTAAGTTCCCCTGCCTCCAGAAATAGCAATAACTTAAGGTCAGAAAGAAACACAAGAAGAAAAACAATCACCCTTACAGTTAACAAAAAAGATGCCTGTGAAATCACATCAAAGTCTGTCTTGGGGTAGGCGATATTCACTTTTGGAACCAAAGAAAGACTGCTGCCTAGCAGAACACACACACAAGATTTGTGTGCTGGGATGGGCCACTGCCTTCTGCTGTGAAAGATGCAGGTCCATCCTCTTCAAATTTCAGTGCTGTCTGGTCTCTGCAGCCCTCAAATCCTACTCAGAGCATCAGAGCATAAGTATATGGCTGCTTGTGGGCAATCTTACTCTTGTAATTTTGTTCAAGTCATATGAAGTTCATTTTACAAGACCAAGCCAGTTTATCCCTTGCAGTTCCTACTCTAAGCTCTCCTGTCTCTGCCAGGAAAAAATAACCCTGCATCTTTTGGACATATTAAACACATAATTTAGATCACTTTTATGGAGTTGAAGTTTGCAATTTTGCATAATGGCTATTTATGTGCATGTCCTATCTATCTACTGGAGAGTCCATCAGATCTTCCTGTTAAAATCTGTTGCCAGAACTGCACCGTGCTTTTGACTGAAAATGGAAAGTGGAAGGAGAGAACAGGGGTCTATTGAGATAACCCTGGGTTGTCATAATAGATGAGGGCAGTGTCATTATGGGACAAGGAAGTAATGTGGGATGGCGTTTCAAAGGTTCAAGTTTTGAGATGTTGAGTTTGAAGTTTCCGGAGACATTCTCATGGAGAAGGGAACCAAACAGAACCAAACAGTAGTTGTAAGAACTACTAGAATAGCATTTGAAAGTTCCATCAGCTAACGAGGACAGCAAGTGTTCCACAAGGTGACTGAGCCCCACTATGACTGTCAACGCCTCTAGAGAAGAATTAGCTTGCCTAGGGAACAGAAAGTAAAATGGAGTCATCAGTTACGTCTCATTGAAGGAGGCCTTTTATTACTTCCTATTGATTTCCCCGCTTTCTTAGCTCATTGTTCTGTTCTGTAAAATTAAAATCCTATCAGTGTCACTTTATATAGCATAAAGTCCCACACCTGATGAATAGTTGAAAGCCTAGACCAGGCACTGTAGCACCAAATGGCTGACCAAGTTTATCTTTCATTTGTTGATCCTTTGACATTTGTCTCAAAGTTGTCTGATTTGCTACCTTCAACTTCATCTAAGGGTCAAGAGGGACAATTAACATAGTGCCACAAAGACAGGTAGCATTCGGGGGCTAGCAACAACTATGTATGAATAAACAAAGCCTCGTACGTAGTCCCCTTTGCTTCCACGAAATGTGCAGAATAATGATTTATACACATCATTGTTAATCACCATGAGCATACAGAGGTCACCAAACAAATTACTGAAGCAATTTTGATTATTACTTAAATATGAAAAATTAAAAATATGCTAGTGATTAATACCACAAAAGGACATCTAATTTTAAAACTGTTGTCATTTAACTAAATGCTGAGTTATATCTCCTAAAGAATGTAAATCATACTTCAAATAATATTTTTAGGTAAAAGTTCAAGTTTTGTAAAATATTTTAGGAACCTAATTAAATACTCTGTAGAATATTACACAATATATGCATGTATAATATTATATATAATGGATGTCCATCCACCATTTCCACTCAGAATATCATTCTAAGATGAGGAAAGTTTCCAAAATGGCTCTGCTTCTTTCTGGACACAGTAGGGTTGAACCAAGTGATCACTACCTTACACTTTGACTGGAGCACAGGCCTGAGCCCAGCCCATAAATAATAAGATGTCATGTGATATTCCTAACCTTGGAGGAGTAATGGAAGCTCAGAGTCAGTTTGTGATTGTTGGAGGCAATGCTGGGGCAGGTGAGTGGGCCTCAGTAGACAGCCATTATTGAGGAAGACGATGGGCTGTCCTGACTGCTTTACTCTATGACTAAGCCAGCCCCTTTGCTTTCATCCTGGCTCTCATATATTTCACTAAGTTGCTTTTCCTTATTACTTGACTTGCATTGTTTTGAAGAGCACAAGTTATGCCTGAGTGACTTTTATCTATGCCCATTAGCTGAGGTAACTGAATGTTTTTAAACATTATATTCAGTTGTAAAACTTAGATATAATTCAGGTTTTTCATAATTTAGTATGCATTTAACACTGACAAATTTAACAGTTGTAAAAACTGTTCCCCAGTGTTTGGGGACTCTATCTCAGACGTGCTCATTGTACACATGAACAGTCAGAACAGTTGAACAAGCTTTGGGTGATTTGTTAAGTCAGGTGTTGGCTGATGACAGATGCTTCCCATATACATCCCATTTCCCAACATTCCCCTTCCCATCTAAGATACCCAAGTTTGCAGAAAACGGGAAATAAATGAAAGCAATACCAACATATATGCTAGCGCCATTTATCTGTTATAAATTGATTTTTGTTCTGATTAAGTCAGTTAAAAATGCTGCTAGAATTTTCAACAGTAAGGGGGATGGGACCTGGACTCCACAAGAGACATTTGCTTTCCATGCAAATATCCCATTAAATTCAAGTCATGCTGAGAACGTATGAGTTCTTTTATTGTAGCAACTATTGCATAGCAAACCTTTATGGAATCTTAAGACATTTTGCTTTTGAAACCTAAGATACGGCTTAGTTACCTGGCCTTCTCTGTGCTTCCCAAGGACTGATGAACGTCAATGAATTCCATTAGTTGTTTTTGCAGCATCGCATCTTTGCCCTCAATCTGAGTAATAAATTGATGCTTCAGAAGGTCCGACACTGTCGGACGCTTTTCATAATCTTTGGTCAGGCATCTGTATTAGCAAAAAGGAGTATATTACTATTAAATAAGTTAGAGTTTTGAAATTATCATTCAGAGTTTTAAAAACTTTTATTCAGACTTGATGCTTCTCACAATGTCAATTCAAAACACATCTCAAAAACATGAGATGGCAACGTGATACATGTTTACAACAATGCCCATGTCTGTAAGGGATCATACTGTAGTGATGCCACAGGTTACCCAATACCACTTTCATTCATTTCCCAGCAACGCATAGTGATAATCAAACTCTGTCTCCATTTCAAAGTCTCCTTTCCACGTCATTCAAGATTGGAAGCCTTAATGTTTATATAAAATTAACATAAACTCTTAAGTTTCATTTCACCATGCATTTAAGACTTTTTAATCAATAGATTTCTGGTAACTCAATAGAAAGTTAAGCTGCTAAGAAAATTAAATTTTCTTAGATTTCATGCCAGTAGGTACTTCAGGAGGTCATATGGCAGATATTTCAATGAGTAAATAACACACCTGTGGACAGGATCAACAATGGAATATTCATGAGGAAGGACAAGGCTAGTTAAATGCTCTTGCCTGCAATGGTATCACACACACAAAAAAGCATTTGAATAAACATGGAATGTTTATTCAGCCTTGGCAGCTGTCTTCAAATATTTGTAAGAAGGATGTGACCAGTTTTTAGTGGTCACTGAGGGCTAAAATCCCTTGATTATTTGGTAGAGAAGATTCCAGGTCAGTGTGACTTTCTCGTGCTTGTCAAAGTAGGATGCATTGTACTGAAAGCATACTGTTCATGAAGGATACAAGCACCACATGAATGGCTCAATGTGCTCTAAAATCTCTTCACCCTGACATATAGTATCTCCATGGTGAAAAATTGGACCATTATTTGTGGATATCAAAATAAATCAATAAGAAAAAACGAGCAAACAGAAGCTGGGTCTAATGGTATAGGATCAGAATCATAGGACTTCAGTCAGGCTACAGAGTTGAAGACCATACTGGGTAACTCAAACACTATCTCAAATTAAAACATACAAACAAAAAAATACAGTACAAGGAGGACTGGGGAATGTAGTTCAGTGGAGGAGCATTTTCTTAGGACACATGAGGCCCTAAATTCAACTGCAGTGCCTCAAAACAAGAAGGAAAGGAAGAGGAGGAGGGAAGGGGGAGGAACAGGAGGAGGAAGAGAAAGGGGGAGCAAGAGTTTGAAGAGGAGAAGGAGGGGGATGACAGCAACGGGGAGGAGGAGCAGCAGCTGCCACCCAGTCCTTGGCTCAGTCAGTGCCATCAGTAATCAGCGTCATCGATTCTCTCCCAGGTTGATAATTTGACAACTTATTTCATTGGGCTAACCAAAAGCCTTCCCTAGGGATGCTAAAATATGCTATGGAATGAGGTTGGTGCTATCTAGAAACTATCACAGGTGCTCTTCGGCTTCATTTGATTTAACAGAGAGAAGCAGTTTTTACATCTATAGCACTTTTGCGTGTGTACTAAGAATAGTGTCAGATTATTTTATTCAAGCTCGGCTTTGCCAAATAGCCGATGCCTATCTGGCTCTGCTAGACTCAAAAGTAGCAGTGACAGGGAAGGCGACCGTGTTCTAGGCTGCTTATTGTCCAGCTAGACAGAAGGACATCAGAAACGGTAAGCCCAATAAAACTGGAAGTGTCACCACTGGGAGAGGAACAGAACAGCACACAGGATGGAATACTAATCACCTGGGAAAGATGGGAAGTGAGTCTCAGGCGGAAACTGAGAAATGAGTCAGTCAAGCCGAGATCCACTGAACATCTGAATCAAAGACACTTGAAGACAGGATGATCACTGTGGGACATATCAGCCATATCAGTGGCTTCCCCAGAGACTTGAGGAATGATAGGATGGCATGCAGAGCAAATGCTTATGGTACCTTGGGCATGGAAACTTTTAAAAATTATCAACCATACAACTGTCACCCACATTCAGAGGGTCTAGTTTGATCTTATGCTGGTTCTTTTCTTGTCCAGCCAAAGTTGGTGAGCTCCCATTAGCTCAGGTAAGCTGTTTCAGTGGGTGACCCCCTCATGGTCTTGACTTCTTTGCTCATATTCTCACTCCTCCCACTCTTAAACTGAACTTTGGGAGCTCAGTCCAGTTCTCTGATGTGTCTCTGCCTCTGTTTCCATCAGTTGCTGGATGAAGGTTCTATGGTGATATTTAAGATATTTATCAGTCTGACTATAGGGCAAGGTCAGTTTGGGCACCCTCTCCTCTATTGCTTAGGGTCTTAGCCGGAGTCATCTTTGTGTATTCCTGGGAATTTCTCTAGTCTCAGGTTTCTTGCTAACCCTATAAGAACTCCCTCAATTAAAGTATCTCTTTCCTTGCTCTCATCTCTGTCCTTCCTCCATCTCGACTATTCCATTCCCTCAAGTTCTCCTCCCCAATCCTATTCTCCCTTCCTCTTCCCCTTCTGCGCTCGCTTCCCCCCATGCTCCTAATTTTGTCAGACGATCTTGTCTATTCTCCTTTCTAGGTGAATCTATATATGTTTTTCTTAGGGTCCACCTTATTATTTAGCTTCTCTGGGGTAGTGGACTATAGGCTCTTTATCTTGTTTTAAAGCTAGTATCCTCTTATGAATGAATACATACCATGTTCGTCTTTCTGGGTCTGGGTTACTCACTCAGGATAGTTTTTTTCTAGTTCTACCCATTTGCATGCAATTTTCAAGATGTCATTGCTTTTTACAACTGTGTAGTATTCCATTGTGTAAATGTACCACATTTTCTTTATCCATTTTTCGGTTGAGGGGTATCTAAGCTGTTTCCAGGTTCTGGTTTTTACAAAAAATACTGCTATGAACATAATTGAACAGAGGTCCTTGTGGTATGATTGAACATCCTTTGGGAATATACCCAAGAGTGGTATTGCTGGGTCCTGAGGTAGGTTGATTCCCAATTTTCTGAGAAACTGCCATAGTGATTTCCAGAGTGATTGTACAAGCTTGCAGTTTAAGTCTCTCATCTTTAGAAGAATACATGGATTTATTGGCAGGAACTCCAGCAACAGCCATGTGCCCTGGCTGCATTTGCAGAGTGGATTAGCACATCAGATCATCATCCTTCCTCCCATTCACAACAAGGAGTCATTGCTTACCTTCTTTCTTTAAGGTGAGAACCATAAAAATCATGGAAAACGTCAGTGGGTGTGAGTTTTCTAAATGGCTGATCCACTTCTAATTGTGAAGAGACAAATCACTTCTTTTAAATAGCTATCAAATGACATTGTTCTCTAAATTTCAAATGCATAAGATTTTGATAAACAGGATTTTCAGATGCACTGATTACAATGAAATATCCCTGGCTGTACAGTAAGAGTCAGTGATGCAGACAAATGAAGGGTTAAATAACTGACTGCATAGGTAGTAGACATGAGCAGGTGGGAGAAGCAGAGGGCAATGCTACAAAGGCATTGGACAGATGAACGTGTTCCAGGATGATAAAGGATCCTTGGAAGCCTGGTTACAGAGAGGTGAATGAACTTGACCCAGAGATCATTATTTAAGCAGGAGTAAATTCCTCGAACCCTTAGCGGATAATAAAGATCCCTCCTCTCTCTTCCTTTCTTTCACTCTCTCTTTTTCTTTCTGTTTTCCCCTCCCTCCCTCTCTCCTTTCTCTGTCTCTCTCTTTTTCTTTCTGTTTTCCCCTCTTTCTTTCTCTCTCTCTCTCTCTCTCTCTCTCTCTCTCTCTCTCTCTTTCTCTCTCTCTCTCTCTCTCTCTCTCTCTCTTTCTCTCTCTCTCTCTCTCTAAGGAAATGGTAGAGGCTTTTGGAGACCCTTGGAGCTGCTTAACAGTTTAGAAATAAGAGGAGGATTCAGATGCCAATGGCCTCCGTTCACAGCATTCAAAGCCACAGAAGGCTGGTATTGCTTCAGTTTTATTTCAGATTCTATTGCTACTCACTTGCTAATGAAGTCATTGAACTCTGCTGACCATAGCTCCGGCTGCCTTAGTTTAGGGGGAGGATTCCTGGAAAATAAGAATCAAGGTTGGAAGTTGGACATTGATCAGATGGTGAAATATGAAAAGCAGCCTGAGATCAAGGAATTACTGTGGTCCCAGGTTCTGCCTGTACCATCAAAGATTGCCCCCTTTCCCATTTCCAAGAAAGATAATTAGCTATTCATCATTCTTTATATAAAATGACAGCTTCCTAGTTTCTCTGAAAGCATTTAATGTATAACCCATTTTCCTGCTATGCTTATTATTTTCTCCTAAAGACTCATCTGGCTTTTACCTGAAATCCCTAGGAGAAAATGCCAATATTTATCAAACACTAGGGGAAAGAGTTTTCTCTCTGAGTTCTACAGAAATCCCCGAGGAACAACCATGGTGCACAGAGGACTGGGACAGGTAGCAAGCTGCAGCAAGAAGGGAAGAATACCTCTTGGAGCTGTTCCTTTGTTTCTAGAAACATGGCAGAAAGCATGAGTTTGGATGTGACAAAAGCAAAGAACTGAAAAATACCATTAGCGATAGAGCTCTGAATGCCACTTAAAAGATTTTGCTATTAATTCCTTTTGTCTTTTAAGCTGAACAAATCTTTCCTTTTTGGTGCATTTGTGCACACAAAGGAACAGCACTTGACAGTGAGGCTGCCGTGACTCCGTAATCAAGCAACATTGATCAACCATGATGGCTAAATTTGCTGAAGTGCCGCTTTATGTTAATTCTAACAGCTCTTTGTTTCCATCAGGGGATGAAAAATACTTTGTCTTCAGTCCTGCACTGCTCCTTAAACAGCTTGTAATGAAATTAATGTACAGTCGGTACAGGCTCATTAACGCCAACCGCAGCTATGCACGTAAAGGGATCACATCAACGTGCCTTTCAGTCCCAAGGACCAAGACTGCTGAACTGCACTTTTAAAAGATTGCTTTTCTTCAGTTAATAATTTTATTTTGTTTCTTGTCCACTGATAATTTCTGTGGTGAGCTATACTGAATTGCTTTGTGTATAGTGAGGTTTGATAATTTCACAATATCCAAAACTGTAGGCTTTCAGATTCCCCCTTTCAATATATTTCTTCAACCAGTGTTCTCAGGGTTCCATTTTAAAGCCACACTAGCAGCAGAAATAATAGGAAACAATTAGCACGAAGCACTTTGCAAAACACTCGGTAGACTAAGTGTCACCCTGGCACGACAGATCAGTGGTTGCCATTCTTCCTGTTTGTATTCTTATTATCAAGATGACAATATGGGGTTAAACATGGTGGTTTATAACAAAATTAAAGTGGCCTTGGGCATATATAGTTTCACCTTATATGCTGAATGACTACAGAAGTAAGAAAAAACGTATTTCTGCTATATTTGAAATTTTAATGAAATGTTTTAAGCTTGTATTCAGAGGATTTTCTCATTCTTCTAATTTGTTTCTATCTTATGCCAAAAAAAGCAGCACGTTTTATAAAACTTGAGATACTGGATATTGAAAAAACAGAATGATGTAAATGTCATAATTCAGAGTTACTACACAGGAAATTCCAAAGTAATAAACAACTTGTAATGTGTGTTGCTAGAAACATTTAATTATACATAATCAATTCCAAAGGGATCCCCTTGAGAATGAACAAGCATGGCAGCATTATTTCCTTAGGACTACAGCATTCAGTGCCCCACCTCCTACTCCTGGTATGGCTTCACATGTTGAAATCACAACCTTTGATTAATAGAGTACATAATTAAAAACTATCATGTACCACTCTTTCTGTACCCCTGAGAATACAAGCTGTGTGTGTGTTTTCCTTAGAATAAAGGAATCAGAAAAAATCTTTACGATCTTTAAGAATAGCTCACCTATATTTAGGATGAACAGTTTTTTCATATTGGCTTTCTGAGACATCTAGAAATTATCAGCATATACTTAAAATAATAGAGAAATTAGCCAATTGTAGTGGTACAAGGTGGTGGGAATATATTGAAGATAAAAAGACCAGATGGTTAGTTCAAGGGTAGCTAAGGCTACACCTTTAAGGTGGCCATTGTAGTGTATATCTGTAAGCCCACCAACGGAGATGAAGCAAGAAGATCTGAAATTTAAGGTCAGCGTTAGCTATATAGTGAATTCAAAGACAGCTTAGGTTACATGGGACTTTGTCTTTAAAATTTCCAGAACACTTCTGAGTATTTCCATGATGAGAAGTCAGTCACAAGAAAAAGAAAGAAAATAGGTCACAAATCTTGAACCTGCTGGTTACCTGACCTTGGTATTTTGAAGAGTGCTCTCATGGGATGCAGCTCAGCCAGTGGAGGGTCTCCATCACCAAGTTCAATAGCTGTGATGCCCAGGGACCATGTGTCACATCTAGCATCATAAGTGGTATCTAGTTGCTGTTCACATGCAATCACCTAGAAGAAAAAGCAGAAAAGTGTCAACATTTCAACAAGCGAGCAGCAACATGTTCAGAGAAAAGTCCAAGTGATTAAACTGGTTAAGTTGAAAGACAATTAAAGATAAAAAGCAATAATTTAGAAGGAAAAAGAATCATATAAATAGTAATATTTTTATTCTGAGCATAGATAATAAAATAGCAGGTTTGCAAATGTATGAAGAAAGGGCCTATGAGAAGAAATAGTTTAGAAACTATATCAGAAAGAAGAAAGGAATGGTGTCCTGTGTGGAATGGGATCAAACACACAGTTAATGACTGTCAGATATTTGTTTAATAAACAGCTGAAGAGGGTAGGCGGAGCCACCCAGCAGCAAAGAAAAATAGATCCCAGAGAACTGAAAGTGAAGGAATCAAGGGAAATCAACTTGAGGGCAGTTTAATTAAATAACCTTTAACCTCACTGGCAATTAGAATGCAAAAGTACCCTGGGATGAATGAGAAAAATTTGGAAGAATGCAAATGGCTTAAACCATTAATAAGAAAAAAGTCAACTCAATAAAAATAAACACCAATGGAAAGGTACAATGGCTTATGGAATCACACTGGATTTTCAAATTGCAGTCATCTGCCACTAACCAAATGTGACAGTCAAAAGAATAAGGGGAGGAGAATGGTTTTGCAATATTGTAATAAAATTTCTTTCATAACACTTCTAAATGTGTAAGAAGCCTATAAATCAGTGGCTCTCAACCCTGCTAATGCTGTGATCCCTTAACATTTTCTCAACCATAAAATCATTTCATTGCTACTTCGTAATTGTAATTTTGTTACTGTTATGGATTGTAATGCAAATATCTGGTATGCAGAATATCTGATCTGTCATTCCTGATGTGGCCCTTCCCTCTGTATCTTGTGAATGTATTTTATTACCATTGGTTAATAAAGAAGATGCTTTGGCCTATAGCAGGCAGAATAAAGCCAGGTGGGATATCTGAACAGTGATGTAGAAAGAGCAGGCAGAGTCAAGGAGACACCATGTAGCTGCCGAAGGAGAAAGGCACTGGAACCTTACCAGTATGCCACAACCTCATGGTGATACATAGATTTATAGAAATTGGTTAATTTAAGGTGTAAGAACTAGCTAGAAGTACGCCTGAGCCATCAGCCAAACAGTGTTGTAATTAACACAGTTTTTGCGTGATTATTCACATCTGGATAGCTGAGAAATGAACATGCAGTCTCTGTTTACAGTCCCCAAAGGGGTCACAACCCACAGACTGAAAACAATGATACAAATGCTCATTGTTAGCATTAATGATTACAGAAGGGAAATTCAGCTTCACATGGTGAAAAACATTCATTATTTTTATTTCTTTTATTTTTGAGATTATAGTATAATTGCATCATTTTCCCCTTCCCTCCCCACCTCTAAACTGTCCCATATAGCTTTCCTAGTTCTCTTTGAGATTCATGGCCCTATTCTTCTGTTAACTATTGTTACATGCACATATGTATATGCATATACACATATATTCCTAAATATATAAACACAACCTTCTCAGTCTGCAAAATGTTACATGTATGAATGTGTTTAGGGTTTTAGATAACCAATTGCTGTGCTCCTTCTGGAGAAGACTATTTCTCCTGCTCCCAGCATTCCTTAGTTGCCCGCAGCTCTTTGTGTGGGGTTGAACACTTGTGGAGGCCCTGCCATGCACTTTTGCATGTCTGTTGTTATCCTTGTTCAGCTCATGTTAGGTAGTCATGCTGGTGAGACATTGGGTGGAGGTTCTGAAATTACTAGAGGCTCAATCTCACAGCAAAATCCCCGTTCCTCTGTGGTGTGGGAAGTCCTTCTGTCTATGTGTTGCTTTTATTAATTGATGAATAAAGCTGTTTCAGCCAGTGGCTTAGCAGAATATAGCTAGGCTGTGAAACTAAACTGAACGCTTGGAGAAAGAAGGCAGAGTAAATAAGTCATGTAGCTGCCCACAGATGTGCCAGAACCTTGCCAGTAAGCCACAGCCACATGACAATACACAGATTAATAGAAATTTAAGAGGTAAGAGCAATCCAATGAGAAGCTAAAGCTGATAAGCCAAGAGTGATTTAATTAAAACAGTTTTTGCGTGATTATTTTGAGTCTGGGAAGCTAGGAACAAATAAGTAGTCTCCGACTACACCTCTGGCTCTTACAATCTTTCCACCTAGTCATCTGCAATAATCTTTGAGCCTTAGGTGCAGGAGTGTTTTAGTAGATGTATCCAAAGGGTCTGGACTCCAGAACTATGCATTTTGATTGGTATGGTTTTCTGTAATGATCTCCCTATCTGTTGCAAGAGAAAGTTCCTTGATAAGGACTAAGAACTACAGTTATCTATGGGAATGAAGACAAATACTTAAAATAACCACTATTTGTAAGCATTATTTAGTGTGTGTGTGTGTGTGTGCGCTCACGAGAGAGAGAGAGAGAGAGAGAGAGAGAGAGAGAGAGAGAGAGAGAGAGAGAGAATGCATGTATGAAGTTCAGAAGACAACTTGCAGGACTTATCTCCTTTTGCCATGTGGGTTCCACAGTTTAAACTCAGGTCATCAGGCTTCATGACAAGCCCTTTTACTTGCTGAGCCATCTTACTGGCTGTTGGGAACCATTATTTTTAAAAAGTTTCAAATTTTGTGAATGTCATCTCACAAGACAGAAATTAATTTTGAGGGTGATGGCAGCTTAAATCCTCACCACTTAACTATAGTATGGAAGTCTCTGTGGGACATTTCTCATTGGTGAATCCAGCAAATATCAAAAAACATCCCTGTGTGGGCTTCAAGAGTTGAGTTGGCATCTTTCATATACACTGTTCAGGAAAGACTACTTCTTCATGACAAATGAGTTCCCTTTGAGCTGGCACTGAAAGCCATAACAGTGAATATCTGAATATAAACATATCAGTGCCTTGTTTAAAAGGTAAATATTGATAGGTGATATGTGGGTAAGTGACAGATGATAGAAAGATGTATAGACGATGGAGGATAGATGATAGGAAGATGAGAAAATGGCAAAGCATGCTGTCTTTAAAATAGAATTAAAATTTGAAATGTTAACCAAGAATATCACTTTGCAAGTGGTTAATTTTGAAAACACTATGACGTTTTTTAATGATGAGCATATTGGATGTGTTTACCTGTTTCCTTCTAATTCTTATAAATGTGTCATTAAATGCTTTGACTACCCTGGTTCCCTGGACACAGGGCCTCATGCATGCCGGGTAAGTGTTCTGCACAGAGCAGCATCTCCAGAGCAGCAGAAACGCTATTACTAAAACATGGGGCATGTGGGATACCCTGCAGGTAGAAAGCTGGTTATTCGGAGCATGCTCTTCAGGATCAGAGAGCACATATAACAGAGAGAAGAGAACAGGCACAAAGTAATGACACCAGAACGGTGACTAGCAGTCACATGTAAAGGACTCCTTCTACTACAGGCAAGCAAGCAAATGTATAATTGTGAGTTTGTTACTATAAACTAACATGAAATATAAAGTCTAAATGTTTCTCATATAACACTACAATCATCTTATGCTTCAAGAATGAATATAAGTAAATAAAGTACAATATTTGGCATAGAATTACATTTTTATTGACTTCTCACTTTTGTAAAATTTAAAAATACTGATGTTTTATCTGAACAAATTCTGAAGAGGTTCTTATTTCAGATTTTTCATTGACTTTTGTGCTGGCTTTTGCATGACTATGACTTCATTTCTTCACAGATGTGGTCCCAGTTAAAAAGATTTTAATCCATTGGAGCTTCAAAAACACTTATTAAAATTGTATCCTTTTCCTATATGTTATGTTTTAACTTTTCAAAAATAAGTAATAACTGAATTAATAGTTAAACAGAAATAGCATACCAGGATTTCATTTCCAAACAAATTTAATTGGAAGATTTTGCAGTATTAATGTAGCATTTGAACAACTTCTCCCTTTGCTGCCTGAACATCATATATAAATAGCAAAGCTTTCCCAATAGATACAAAGAGCATTTTCAAAGCTAAGTGCTCTTTATTGATCAATATAATTAAAAAGATTAAAAACATTAAATAAGGTCTGTTGGGAGAAGGTTTAATTCATGAACTTTCAGATGCTTTAGGAGTTTATCTACCAGTCCCCTAAGGTAATAGTGAAAAAAGTCTACTAAAGTTGCACTTAGTTCCCAGGCTGGTGATTTAACATAGGAACTCATCACATAGGTTGATGGACCTGAATCTAATCTAATAAGGTCAAGGGTTTTCTTAAAATGTTGATTATTATTTAAAAACAAAATGTACTCAAATAGTGGATGTAAGTGAGGGCATAGTGAACCACAGAGCTAGACTGCTCCATGGGTAGAAAGAAAGGTTAATGGGGATCAGTCTGCCAAGGTTATCTTGTGTGTGTGTGTGTGTGTGTGTGTGTGTGTGTGTGTGTGTGTGTGATGGGGTGGGGCAGAGAAAAGAGCAGAGGGAAAGGACAGATGGAGAGCAGCAGACTGAAGACTGGCATGGCTATCTCCCAGATCAGAGAAGATAGCAAAAACGGTGTGTGTATTGTGTATGGGGAGGGGGTCTTTCCAATTAAAGGGGTCATGTTGTGGGAGGAGGGAAGCTTAGCTGAAACAACCTGGGAACTAGCATAGGGCTTTGATCTGTTGGAGACTTGTTTGAGTTAATAGAGAACCAGATGCCTTATCCAGATTTGGGCGTTGTAGGGTCCAATAGGAAAGTAATGGCTTTCCCCGGCAAACAGAAACCCACTTCACACTGTTTCTGAAGATGCTACGTGTTTACCGGGTCAGAGTCCTGTCTGAGGTGAGCTCAGACTGCTGCCACTTTTAGAGGTTCAGACCAACAGTGACAACTGCAATGCTGGCCTTCAGAAGAATGAAGGAAGAGGATACAGAGACCCGATATCAAAACACCGAAAAATAATAAAGGAAATGCAGTAATAGCAATAAAGAGTAAAAATAAAACAGTATGGAAATATCCAGACTACAGATACATGCTTGACAACTAAAAGTAAATTTCAAGAAAAATTAAACCTTCAAGCAATCTCTTTACCTCACCCGATTTGCTTGCTCATCTTTCAATTTATTCACGCATTCCTTCACAGCAAGTTTACCCAGAATTCCCCTTGTTCCTTCTTGCTCACATACAAACCCCACATTAAAACAACAGAGAAAACCTTTTCTTGTGGTATGTTTCAGCACATTTGGAAAGAAAAAGCACGCGTGAAAAGGAAAACTTGTCTCCTTCAAAACTCTCTGACCTCAGGAGCCATCCAAAATGGCGTTCCTACGGAGGTGTTGAGGCGGTGCCGGGTGCTGCTGAGCTGTGCAGACACACCTAGAGAGGAGAGAGGAGATGGTTTCCCGCATTAACCACTCATGTAAGAGATTCTAGCTGCTGTGTTCTCACAAATTCACATCAGAAGTCTGTTCCCTCAGAGCTGCCGCTGGACTTGATCCTTACCTTTAAGGAGCCCAATCAGGATCTCTATCCAAAATACAGATTGGCCCTCCTGTTTTTATTTTCCATATCCAAATTCTATCCAACTGCTAGCCCTGCCTGAAGGCTTAACTTTCTTCATGGTGGCTTCTGTTCTGCCCAATTACAGTGCTCTCTACCTTTTCTGATAGTCTACATGGTAAACTATTTGTATCACATAGTTTGACTTGTATTTATTATTTGAATGGTGTTTGTTATCATCTTCCTTCCCCTGAACAAATTCTAGTGAACCAAAGAATGTTTCTATAAGGTTATATGCCCATAGAAGTTGAACTGAAAATACATATACAATTACTTTGCTAACCTTGTTCTAGTTATATATCATCTGACTGAACGTTTCAATCTACTTTCCTCTACCTAAACCAACACCTGCACTAACACCTGCTTCTTTTTAAAATTTAAATTTATTTTTAACTGAATAAAACCCCACAAAACTATGCGCATTTATGAGAAACCTCATGATGTTTCAGTGTACACACACACACACTGCAATGTTTAAATGAACTTAAATGTATCTATTTCCTCTGATGGCTAATGTTTCTTTATGTTGATTAAAGCATCGACAGCTACTTCCTCTTGTTTTCTGAGACACACATAGCATCGTACACTCCTCATTACCATCCAGTTAGAATCGTTTTTTTTTCTTTAGAGAGCTTACAAATTATAATGAGCACGTTTAGCCGAACGCTCTGCTCATCATTCTACTATTTCTGCCTAGTTAGAAATAACTCCCCTAAACTTCAACACCAACTGTGGATTACGATCTCTCCATTGGCGTTCATAAATACTCCTCATGCAGGTGCCGCCTACGTTGTGCTGCTCCTGGCCTCTGAGGGACTCCATCTAGGCCATAAGTTTTCACTCTTTGATGTCCCTGCTTAGTCAAGTCCTCTCCTCAGTGAGTCCCAAGAAGGCTGCTCTCTTGCTGCTTATCTGAGGAGCCCAGCAGAGGAAAGTATTAATTGAGACTTTATTCTCTCAAGATAACATTTACTTTTTACTGTGAAATTAAAAGGCCGGATTTGGTCAAATTGTCACTTCTGCGATAGGATTCTTGACCAGTCTGGGAGGGACTAGGCTCTGGTTCTGTGTCAGTTGCTTCCCTTGGAACTTGTAGAGCTGGACATAAATATGGTCCTAATTTAGTTTCTTTAAAGCTTGCCTGCAAAATATTAATTATTAGAGAATAACATCTTTACTATATATTATTTTTTTTCAAATTCCAGGGCAATTATCTAAAGAATTCTTAAAGTTCATCATCAATATTTCCCAACAGACCATGTGAAAAGGACATTAACCCATAATACATTCTTTCCAAAATTCAGCCTCTACCTCTGTTCCATACATTTTATAAATGAGAAAAATTAAACGTAGCTCTAAGCATTCTATTTTGTTTCATATCATCTATGAACTAAAGTCAGTGTAATTAAAATTGGATTGCATGATAGTATAGCAATTTATATAGATAGAATTTTAAAAGAAGTTTTAATTTAAAATGAACATAAATTTTCTAAAACTTACTCTAAGGGCATTTGATCACTTAAGAAAAGCTAAGTCATAGTTAACCCTTGGTTATTATTTTTGCCTCTATTTGATAAATATAGCTTAGCAGTTCAAATGTCATTTAAGTGATATATAAAGAGAAAGAGAATTAAAAAAAAGGCCACACATAACAAAATAAAAATCAAGGTTTGTTCCTAGTAGGAAAGTGACTTTTTAAGCTAATTAACATTTTTTTTCTAGGCATAAAGATTATGCCAGAAGAAGTGGCATTTTTTGGTAAGTGGTCACATCTGAGCTAGAGTTGGAATTCATACACAAAGCTGTATACTTTGTACAGCTTTGAACATCCTTCAACACGACACAGGAATGTAAATGGGCAGAACGCTAAGGACAGAATACAGAGGCATGGCATATGATCCTGGCATTCCATTATGTTTCTTAAAAAGTGAATTATGAATAGAGACACTTAAGAGGGCAAAGTATTAGAGTTTAGCCGGCAGCAAGAAGGTTCATTCCCTCCAGAGGTCCAGAGTAGCCACACCCCAACTTCTCCCTCAGTTCCCTGAGCAGCCAGTACTGTCTACAACATCCTGGTTTAACACTGGTCAGAGTTAGTTTATATTGCTTAGAACAAAGGAACTCTAAATCCAAAGTCCCAGGGACTTTAGATCTTAAACAGCAAATTCACAAGGACAATAGGCAATTTTGAATTTTTAAGGCTGAGAGGCTTTGTGCTTATAGGAAACTGTACTACATTTCTAGTTTATATTCATATGGCATTAAGGATTTTCTGAGGCAAACAGTTGGCCTTCAAGGGTTCTGATCAAATAGCCTGAAGATTAAAAGCAAATCTAAATAAGGACACTGCCCGTAGAAACAGAGGTGGTTCTCTCTGCTGACAGCTATTTTAAAGGATGCCATTACAATAATAACTGGACAGAGCAATAACTATTCTTGAATGTGAACAGTAGTCTGCACACACACCCGTGTTGCTATCCCCTACAAAGACCACTGGCAGGGCTCAGGTGACAGACTACAACACCCTTGGAGACTCTTGTGTCATTTGGTGTCATCGAAGATCTTTAAGAAAAACAAATTACGCATCACTCCTTCAGGGGCAAACTGTGGTAAACAAAGAAAACGCAAACACACAAATAAGTGAACAATATAACTATGTCAGAAAGGTGTTCTTGAGAATATGAGGTGATTGTAACATTAAAAACAGGAGCACATCCCATTCTGAGACAGCAGGACCCAAGATGGCATTTGTTAGAACCCACATTCGAGATGCTTCTCCAGTTCCCATTATGCCTCAAGATCATTTCACTCACCAAGATTCAACCCCACAGACAGCTTGTCAAAGTCTTACTTCCAGTGAATGAAATAAAGCTGAACAGAAGCAGGGTTTTTTTTTTTTTTTTTTTTTTTAGGGTGAGCTGCATTTTTACTCACCACAAATTCCCGCAAGAAAAACAGCTAAGAAGATTAAAAGCACAGAACTATGGATAATTGGCATAAATTACTTTCAAAAGCCACAAGGACCTAAAGCATGAGTTCAGTAGCCCCAGGAAGTAAAAAGATTAGGAAAGACAGTTTGTCCAGAGAGTAACAAAAGGAATTAGTCACCAAAGTGAATAGTTACATAATCATCTCAAGAGAGAAGACGCTGAAGGGCGGAAAATTCCAGGCAGAACACTTAGGATGGGGAGACATTATGGAAAGGAGCAGGAGGCCAAACAGAGATCACGCTGAACAGGCAGTAGAAATCTACTCAGAATCACACCCACAGGGACGCGACGCAGGTTTATGCTAATGATCTCCAGCCTTTTGCTTTGCTGGGGAATTTTCAGGCTATTCTAGGCCCAGCAAAAAAGCCTTGCTGGCTGTTCTGATTTCACAAGTCCCAGGTCCAGGAAGAGAAATGCATAGGATTTATACTGGTGTTCAGAAATTTCTTCAGGGTTCCAGAGAGATGCTAGAAATATCTAATATGTCATTTCTAGACAATTTTAAACAGACATCGTTAAAGCAAAATTCTAAACAACAACGATAAAACTGAATGAGAGTTGAATTAAAATATATGTATGTGCATATATAATTTTATAAAATATATAATATATAATTTTATAATATATATAATTTTCACTGTAAGAGGCCATAAAATACTTTACACCATCTAAGAGTATCATTCTGCAGTTGAGGTTAAGGCAGTGCAGTGGTTACTGTCATGTGTCTAATTGATGGGATTATGGTGCAAAGATACTTGGTCAAACAATATTGTGGATATTTCTGTGGAGGTGATTTTTGGGTAAATCAGCATTTACCCTTATGGACTACAATCAGATCAAGCCTCTGCAATGTAGGTGGGCCTTACTCAATCAGACTACGGGACTCCCCTAACTTTCCAAATCCTTACTGCTGCCATAGCTTACGCTGCAAATTTAGGGCTGACCCCAGACTTGTAAGTAAATCTGTGAACTGAATTCTGTTAGGTTATAGGCATTCTAGCCACAGCTTTAAGAGAACCAGATGTAGTGTCTTGGGGAAATCAGACCACACCCCATGCATCTCTTTCTGGAGGGTTAGGAAGAACCTCTGCTGTGGCTTTGGAGTCCTTCCCTCCCCGCTACAGCTGCAAGGTCAACTCTATTGAAGCCTAAAACTAAAGGCAACTTTCACCTAGTGTGTCCCTCTTGAACCTCTTCCTTTTTGAAATGGAAAAAATGAAAGCCTAGAACTTTCAGAAGTACCCAGGGGCTGGGAGTAAAGCTCAGGGGTAGACTGCTCCTCTGAAATCTGATCGCTAGCTGTGGCAAAGAAAACCCAAATGAAGACAAAGGTGGGGACTTAGATGAGAAAACAGACAACAGGTTTGAAAAGAGCCTAAGAAGATTTTATGTTTATATTTCAGGGTGACCCTTGGCAGAAAGATGCACGCAAAGCTTGTGGGTGCACGCTCACCTCAGCAAACCCTGGGAAAGGAAGAGTCTGCTTTTCAGAACTTCTATATCACCAGACATAAAGAACCAGCTTCAGTGGCAGAAACAAATCTAAAGGCATACAAGGACACAGAGAATAATGGCAAAGAAAAAAAATAAACTCACAAAAAGCATGCCTGAGAAAGGACAGAAAGATGATGGGCTTGCTAAACAAAGGCTTCAAACAGGACTATCCAAATATGCTCAGAGAACTAAACAAAGACAGAAATACTTGGGTCTCAGTGAAATTGCAGACCAATTTTTTAAAAAAGTCTAAGAAGAAATTCATTGTGATAGTTAATTTTGAGTGTCAAATTGGTTGAATTGAGAAATACCTAGAGTAGTGGTTCCCAACATATGGATTGAGACTTCTTTGGGGGCCAAATGACCCTTTTATAGGGGTCGCCTAAGACCATTGGAAAACACAGATATTGAAATTGACATCTGTAACAGTACCAAAATAACATCTATGAGGCAGTAATGAAAATAATTTTATGGTTGGAGGTCACCACCACATGAGGGATTGTATTAAAGTGTCACAGCATTAGGAAGGGTGAGAACCACTGCCCTAAAGGAGTAATGAGGTCTCTCCTTGGGTCGTCCGTATGAGTGTTTCCAGAGAGGTGTAAGTAGAGAGGGAAGTCTGGATTAAATGTAGGTGGCGTTGTAGTATGGGCCACAGTCCCAAGCTGCATAGAAAGGTGAAAAGGAGACAGTAAGTAGAGTGCTAGTATTCCTTGCCCTCTGCTTCTTGGTCTATCTGGGTGTGAGAATTCCTCTCTGTATATTCTTGCCACCATGTCCTCTGCTGTGCCTTTACCACCATGGGTGTGCTTTTAAAATGTAAGCCTGTTTCTGTCGATATTTCCTCAAAGTCATGAAAGAAAAGGAACTAAACACACTCTTAAGTGGCAAGATTTAAAGATTTGAGCAGGTATAAGAATCAGTGAGTTTGAAGGAAGACAACTGAAATTTTCAATCATGTGAACACAATGAAAGATAACAGAGCCCAGGAATTCATGAGATGCCTTCATGGAGACACAGAGATGCACAGTTGGATCCAAGGAGAAAAAAGAAAGGGGGAAGATTATTCAAAACACAATGGCCCAAATGTTTCCAAATGCTATGGAAGACAAATACAAGCACATATAAAAGCCAATAAACTGTAAGTAAGGGGAGATAAAGGACACTGCCCTGCCTCCCACCTCCACCAAGACTGTCTGAGGCAGAATTTTGGAACAGAATGAGACAAGTGACTTCACATAATGGACTCACAACAAGATTGGGAGTTCATCTCTCTGCAGGAACTGTGAAGCCAGAGTTAGTGAACTGAAATGGTTAGAACTCTCCTATTTAATAATTCTATATCTGCTAAATTATCCTCCCCTAACAAGGGAGAACTTTCAGATATTCCCAGATCAATAAAAGTTGGAAGGTTTTGATACAATTGAGCTTTCCTGGTTAGAGCGCACACGAGTTCTGCTTGCTGTAAAGACCCTAGAGGATGACCAAGAGGTCTCAGCGGGCACGCAGACTGAAAGGAATTTTGGGTTGCTTTGCTGTTTTTGTTTGTTGTCATTGTTCTTAGAGACTGGGTCTCACTACTAAGCCCTGGTTAGCCTGGAACTTTCTATGTAGACCAGTCTGACCTAGAACTCACAGAAAGAGGCCGAGATCTACCTGCCTCTACCTCTGCCAGGATGAAAGGTGACAGCCAACTCACCTGGCCTTCCATTTTTATTTTGACCTAATCCCAGAGTTAGTGAAAAGTTGGCAAAAGAGATACAAGATTTTCATTTCATTTTTGTTTTTGTTTTTTTAATGCCCTGCCTCATTTGGTAGTAGATGGCCTTTTCCATCCCTAAATACCTTTTCCATACTAAATAGTTTGTAATTACTATAAACAAGGATATTCTTACTTTGTAATCATCAAAATTGTTAGGTTTTAACTCATAAATTCTATCATGTAATCTACAAACCTCAAGTTTCAACACTGCTCCCAAGTTTACAGTAAAAACAAAATGCACCAAGATCATGTTCTCTTCTTGTGTTGCCCCATCTCTATGATCTGCAGTCTGGCTGATGGAGGAAGGACATTGGTTAATTATAATAAAGAAACTGCCTTGGCCCATTTTATTGGTTAGAACATAGGTGGGTGGAGTAAACAGAGAGAATGCTGGGAGAAAGAAGCTGAGTTGAGAGAGTCGCCATGATTCTCCTACCGGACACAGATGCAGGTTAAGATCTTCTCTGATAAGCCACCTCATGGGCTACACAGATTATTAGAAATGGGTTAGATTAATATGTAAGAGCTAGCCAATAAGAGGCTACAGATAACGGGCCAGTCAGTGTTTAAAAGAATACAGTTTCCATGTAATTATTTCGGGCCTAAGCCGGCCATGTGGGAGCCAGGGCTGCTGGAACGCAGCCCTGCCGCTCCTATCACTACATCTGGCCAGCTCCTTCATCGTTCCTTGAATCTCAAAACCTGCATATTTGTCAAATTTTAGGCCTGTTAGTTCATAGACTACTCTCCAGTTTAAACTGGTAGAAATTATGTCATGATTTGAGCTTTGGCAGGAATACAATGGATGTGACACAGGGTTCATCCCGTCAGGTCAACTGATTTCATCCTTCCTGTGACCAGCCATGTTCACTCTGACTTGATTGACACCTGTCTGTAGACATCTCCTCCGAAAAATTTCTCTTTTACCTTTTTGCCTAATAAACACTTTGTGGACAGGTATGTCATGTCTGAGACTACCCTATTTCTATTCAAACATTGACCATTTAACATAGACATCTATTGGATAAATTAATTATCACTATGGTGAGAGATGAATGATGACTTGGAGCTCCACCATTCCTTCTATCTTTATCCGTGATAGGAGGTTTTGCATTTCTCATCTATTCATGCACATATGTGTGCCAGTGTGGACTAATGGACTTGTGTTTTGTTCAATGGATTTCTATGGTTACATCATTATTATCATTTTAATGCTCAAATGATCACAGTTTTGATGAGTGGCTCTTGCTCCAAGTTGATATCTGTGTTCCTTTGACATGGGTCCTCACTCAATGAGAAGTTTTAACATTTTGGAGAAGGTAGGTCCCCTGTTATCTGACACAACCCTAAAACAATTCTTCCTCTAAAGGCCCTGACTTTCGCTTAGTTGGGAATTGTTATTTTAAACCAAATCCAGATGAGACCTGAGATCCTCATTAGTGGAGATGGTAAGGAAATAGACACATATACACATTTCACAATACACATTCTTTATTTTAAGATAATGGTTTTATTTATTCTTTAAAATTTTCATATATTTTGATTCCTTCCCCCAGCTCCTCTCAGATCCTCTCCACCTCCTTAAACTTTACATTCTTTCTCTTAAAAAAATATACGAAAGCTCTCTGTGTTGGCTGACCTCTCCTGAGCATGGAGCTTGTATTATTATATTTATTTTGACACATACACATACATTTATCTTTCTCTACATTTGTAATTCTTTTCTCAACCAGGCAGAAGTCCTGGTTAATTTCCTGAGGCTATTGAGGCTGCTGTCTCTAGTCCCCACCCCCACCCCTATGCAGATGCTGCATCCACTTCACTTTCGGCCTGAACAACACTTGACATCACCACTATCCCCCCTCATAGATGCCCTTCTCCTTCCACTTGGGAACCCATGACCCCATCCTATGGCACCGTAATTAACACCCTTCCAGTGAGGACACCTTCCTGACCTCTGTCAAGACCTAAGTTGGGTGAAAAGTAACAACTTTCCAGTGCTTGCCTGTCCTACCTACTAACGGCTCTTTCTGAATGCTTAGGAAAAAAGAAGTCTCCAAATTCAAGTGTGCCTTCCTCATTTGATCCTAAAAAGTGGCTTATTAATGACTTCGCTTTGACCTACATTACACTCTAGGGATTTAATATAAAATGGGGCATGTGGATAATGAGAGACTTAAAGGCATAAACTACTCTGTCATAAGAACGATGTCTAAGTAAATCACGAGATGTCACCTCATGCTCCTGTGCCAAAATGCTAAGTGTCCTATTAGAAAGGACATTCCCCAGGGAAAACTCCACAAAGAGGAAGGCTGCGGGCTGTCTTTAAGCCGAGTCTCTTTTCCAGTTTATGTTCTAGGTAAGGACAGCTTTTTCAGCATTAGCTGACCTGCCTAAAGAAGTTACCTCCTGGGAGCTCATTTTGTTTATTGACTGACCATGCACCCATGACCACTGATGCACCTCATTAAAAGTTTGGACCAGCTCACTAGTCTCCTAGCTCTCTAAGGGGTCTGGTGGCTTTCCACAATTGTATGTCTCCCTTAACCACAAAAACTGTTCTCACACAGACTATGTTTATGGTTAGTGCTAACAAGCTAAGTCCTACTTTTGTGTAATTATATTTCTTAATATTTAAAATAATACTGACTTTGCTGTAGTAAAAAGCTATTTATTAGAAACATAAAGGGCACTGGGTGGTGGTGGCGCACGCCTTTAATCCCAGCACTCAGGAGGCAGAGGCAGATGGATCTCTGTGAGTTCGAGGCCAGCCTGGTCTACAAGAGCTAGTTCCAGGACAGGAACCAAAGAGCTACGGAGAAACCCTGTCTCGAAAATAAAAATAAAATAAAATAAAATAGAAACATAAAGGGACACCTGGGAATTCTTATTTCATAATGGAACAACCATATGTCAGATAGTTACTGTGCCTATAGCAATGTACAGGAGATGAAATGTAAATATCCTTATTTTTAAATAGGCTTATTTTTTGAGCAATTCATATATGAGCACTGCATTTACATCATCACTATTGTCCGTCACTCTCTTAGTTTCAACTTCTCCCGCCTTCCAGTTTCACAATTCATTTCATTATTATTGTTACATGTATATGTATGCATATATACATGTCATCATTATCCATCATCGTCATCGTTGTCATTTTATGTCCTGGCAATGCTTAAGCATGCCTGGACAGCCCATTTATGCCAGTTTTCCAGTTGTTCTTATCCCGGGCAGTCTTAGATGCTTGTGTTATTGTCATATCAAGGTTCCCCAGTCTTCCTTTATACTGTCTATCTAGCATTTTGGGGTCTTCCTCTTCACCTTATCCCATGCAGTCCTCCAAGCAGTGCTATCTTCTGGTACCTGTCATCATTCATTCTCATAACATGGCAGAAGGTACCTTTGCCACATCTTGTAGTTTACTTCCTTTCAGTGTCATCATTGCACAGCCTATCTATTTGTGTGACGCCTAGAATCCTCCTGAGACACGCCATCTCAAACACATTCAGCCGCTGCTCTGAGGAGCATTTCATTGTCCAGGTTTCACAGTTGTAAAGAAGTCAGCACAAGACAAGTGTCTCATACACTTGTAATTTTGTTGTTATTGTTGTTATGTCTCTTAATGACCAAACCTTCCTTAGTGCCTGGAATGCTATATGTACACCTGCATACATAACCTATAGAATTTATTTAGCTTTGCCACATGTAAAAGAATGAAAGTAGAAGCATATCTATCATGTAGCACAAAAATCAACTCCAGATGGATCAAAGACCTCAATGTGAAATATGACATGTAAAACAACTCAAAGAAAATATAGGCACTACCCTCCAAGATACAGGCATAAGAAAAGACTTTCTGAATAGGATCTATTTGTACAGGAATTAGGCCAATGATTGACAACATGATTCCTCATAAAATTAAAAAGCTTCTGTAAAGCTAAGGAAACAATCAAGCGAAGAGGAAGCCTAGAGAGTGAGAGAAAAATCTTTCCCAGTTATGTATCTGTCAGAGATTAAAATCCAGAATATATAAGGAACTCAAAAGACAGAGTCAAGAAAACACATGACACAACTAAAAACTAAGCTGTGCGTCTGAACAGAGAGTTCTTAAACAAAAAGAAATAAAAATGGATAAAAACACATCTAGTATGTGTTCCACACTTAGTAAATTAGGAAAATGCAAAATAAAACTATTTTGAGATTTCATCTTACTCTGCTTGGAATGGCTAAGACCAAGGAAACAGCTTGAAAACACATTGTTGAGGATGTAGGGGAAGAGGATCAACCCCTCATTCACTGCTTGTGGGATTGCTAACTGGTACAGTCACTCTGGCAACCAGCGTAGAGAATTACCAAAAAGCTAAAAGTAAATCTACCATATGATCCAGTTATAGCACTCCTTGGCATAAACCCTAAGGACTCACCATCCTAATCCACATATACTTGCTCACTCGTGTTGATGTCTACCCTATTTACAATAACTAGGAAATGGAGATAACCCAACTATCTTCCAAAAGATGGAGAAGGCAAATGTGGTACATATACACTATGGAGTAATACTCATCTGCAAAGAAAAATGTCATCATGGAATTTTTAGGTAAATTGATGAAAGCACACATATTATACTGAGTGAAGTTACCCTGACCCAGAAAGACAAGCAGTGCATGTTCTGTTTTCCTGGTGGTACCTAGTTCTGAATCCTTAGATCTAAGTACATGACCTGACTAACAGCCACTATCTTCAGCGACCCTAACGAGCTCTGAGTATACTTTAGGATGCAAGAAATTAAAGTAAGATTTATTCTAAATCCTATTCCTCCAAGAAGAATCCATCTCAGAAAATTTGATTTACTCATCAAATGAGGTTGTTGCTCTTGGGTTTGATGTTGCAGTTTGTGCTTTATTACATCTTATAATTTCTTCTTTCAATGAAAATTGTTACATATATATACCTACCACCTTGAGTTTGTAATCATAAAAAGCCCTATGGTCCATTTTAGAGAACCAAATTAGATATCTGCTTACCATGGAAAAGAAAAATATAAACAGTATCATACATGCAAATAATGTGCCTTGGGCATTGGACACCAAGATCACATTTAATAGACAACTGGCCCTATTTTCTAATGATCGCTGAAAGTCTACAAACAAAATAATCTAAAACCAAAGCTCTTGTTTTGTTCTTATCCATGTATTTGTAAAGATGTTTAATACAAGGTTTCCTAGGGCTGGGAGCAAAGTTTAACACAGTGCTTTTCCAGAGGATACAAGGTTTAAAACTCTAAACAACACAAACAAATAAGCAAACAAACAACAAGAAGAGCAACTACCTTACTTGTAATCTAGCTATAATATATATTATTTTAATAGACTTTGGAAAATATCTCTGAAAATACGTTTGTCAAGGCCACTGGTTTCTCAGATTTTTCTTTAATGTCTGGAGATGTCTATACTTGTTTTTAAAGATCTGTTAATACAGATTATGCATCTGAGAGCAAGCTCTTAAGTTCAGTATCAAGTTCTCCAGCAGGTATGTCTTAGAATGGAGAAAGCATTATTTTCTAGGTAGAATAATGGTCCTTCCTGTGGCACAATGGGGGTAAAGTGTTTCATTGTTCTTAGTATTTTGAATTTCAAAACGAAAGTCCTTATTACACATTAACCTGCCTGATCATCCAATCATATGGCTCTGAACTCAATCAGCAGCACAGACTGGCTGTGCCCAGTTTATGACTCAGGTATCCACTGTCAATCTCACTGCTGCTCAGCAGTCTGCAGAAGTTCACGTGAGACAAACAGTGTTGTGCAAGGCATATTGGATGCGTATGCGATTCATCCAGATCTATGCGTGCTCTGAAAATCAAGCCTTGGGTAACCCAAACCGTTATAGACTTGGACTTTACAGTAACTTTGAAATTAAATCAGTCAAATTTGTTGAGCTTTAGATTTCAGAAAGCCAAATAAAAGGAAATTTGTTGATTCAATTAATATTCAGTGAACTGCTATGTTCAAAGCAGTAATTCTCCAGAATAGAATGAGGCACAACCTTGATCGTAAAAGACTCTGCCTATCCACATACATTTATAAGTGTCTTAACTTACCTATAAGACCAAATAATTGTGTGATGAATTTATAAATAAAGAAATTCATAGGATCTTGGAGCACAAGTTGGGACACAGAGAGGAAAGAAGAGAATGTCTCAGAACAACATTGAGATGTCCTGGAATACTGTCACCAATGTCACAGGCTTAGAAGTTCAAACATGACAAAGTACAGAATCACCTTCAAAGTGAAAAGCAGCTATTCAGATGAGGGACACACTGTGTCTTGGGTTACCACACAGAAACAACCAGCTTGGTAATCGTGGGAATTTTCTATGTTACACAACAGAGAAAAGGAAGGCAGAAAAGTAATTGATCTTTGGGTTGAATCATGTCATCCAGGACCTCCCCCAGTTCTTTCCTTGCTCAGATGTGCTTTCTTCAGGAGAGCACCATGGTCACAAAGGTGAACAAAGACCTTTTGGGCATCATGATAAGACACACGGAATCTCAAGAACATCCTTCACGTATCTCCTGCTTATCTCTAAGGATGAGTGATCTTGAAGTGATCTTCTGGGATCCTTGAAGATCTCCTCTCATTCAAAATCCTGGACTTGGAATGTGTCCCTTCAAAAAGCAATCACTAACAGAGGCTAGGCAGTGGCCTCTCAGAATAGGCTTAACCATTTGGGATGCTGCCTGGCCTGCTGGATAAACTACATATTAACATATACAGATGTGATCTGGGGTTAAACTGAGTGACCCAGTAGCCGGGAGGTTCATTTGCCAAATTAACTGAAAGATATTAATTTGTTTTCTTACTCTCAACTCAGAAAGGCAAACCTGTCAGAAAATGATAAAAATCATGCTAGCTCCTTATGCACTTCCAGGAAAACTTACCAAAATCTACCAGCTTCACCCCACCTTCGGCAGTCAACAGAATGTTATTCCCTTTGACATCACGGTGGATAGTTTTGTTGTTATGAAGATGTTGAAGTCCCTGGAAGGTGAAAATTGTATAATGATTCTTAAGAGAATAAAACAAAGAAACATTTTTTAAGGCAGTGCACTTGTGCAGAATCAATACCAATGTTAAAATCAGCGTTCAAATACTAAGATTTTACATTGAGTTAGTCAAACCTAAATGTATCATTTCCAACTTGGACTATATAGAAAGTCACACAAAAAAGAGCACACTTCTCAGCTTTCACCAAAAATATCTACACTTTTTAATGATATTTGCAGTAATTTCTTTGTGTACACGTGTGCGTGCACACATGTGCATGTTCAAGCATGCAGAAATCAGAGAACAACTTGTGGGAGTCAGTTTTTGATGGCCAAGTTTTCTGTCCTATGTGGTCCTGCAATCATTCAGTCTCAAAGGAAACACACAGAGGTCTACATTAATTATAAGCTGATTGACCTAGTAGCTCAGGCTTCTTATTAACTCTTATAAAACTTATACTAGCCCATAATTGTTGTCTGTGTTAGCCACGTGGCTTGGTACCTTTTTCGGCGAGGCAGTCACATCTTGCTATCTTGCTTCCTCTGTATCTGGGTGACGACTGCAGATTAGACTTCCTCTTCTCAGCATTCTCCTGTTCTCGTCACCCTGCCTCTACTTCCTGCCTGGCTACTGGCCAATCAGCATTTTATCAAAATACAGTTGACAGGGTACAGACCATTGTCTTCTTCCACTATATGGGTTCTAGGATTAAACTCAGGTCGTCATGTCTGACAGCAAAGCACTTTACCTGTTGAGTCCTCTTGCTGGCCCTCCAGTCTTAAAAAATTGTTGATTCCCAAAAAGGAAAACATTTTAAATACACTTATTTAAGATAGTGGCAAATAAAAATATAACTACTAGAAAAAATTATATTCTACATTTACCTATAAAAATTAAAATAATACCTAAGAGCAGAAATCAGAAGCCCATCAAAACAAAGGTGACTTCTAACGAAAAACCCAAATTGTCTATGCTTAACACCCAGACTGCATGTGACCCTGTATTAGTCAATACTAATGTGGTTTTACTTTTTAAGTAGGATCTACATTTTATTTAGTTATAACTACTTTCTAATTATTGTACAAAGAATTCAAATGTCCTTACCATTAGTGCTTCATGTAAAATATATGCAATTATAGGCTCGCTCATTCTCTCTCCCCTCTTCAGAAGTCCTTTCACAAGCTCCGTCACCGACCCTCCATTGCACAGCTGGAAATGAGCGTGTCAGATTGGCATTAAAAAGAACAATGTTTTAAAGTTCTTCCTGTAAATGGTTTCCTTAAAATGTTTAAAAAAATTATCCGGGTATTCTGTTTAGGTCGTCTCATAAATGATTTTCATTATTTTCATGAAATCACAAATGAAGTGAACATAGGGACTTGTGATTACATATGACTGATAACTAGAACACAGGTTTCATCTAAATTAGTTTTTAGAAGAGAATCTTCTGCTTAACTTTAAGGATAGGAATTATGATTCTATCATAATTATTCCCCAATTTAGGATATAAGCCTTAAAAGCAATACTGACTTCTGATATTTCAATTACTGTTGTTCATGGATATACACTACATTAAATGAGCATTTTAAAAAGAAATAAACCTCCTTTTAGGCAAAACTGCTAAGTACACATACGTAAATATGGCAAATAGTACCCTTGGAACCAGTCTGGAATATTACACTGCCTCTGCTCTCCAGCGCCCTCCTTCTCTGCACACAAAAGCAGAGAGAATCTGAACCGACAAAAGGAAAGAATATGGTGAAGAAACTTTTCATATCAGGGCTCTGCAAAATTAGGTAACATTAAGTCACACTGAAACTTTCAAAGGAGGCACCTAGTCTGCATGCCAGACCAACACTGATATGGCAGTGGATGGAGAGGAGAGGTAACCTGGTCCCGGACCACAACAACATCGCAAGAATGCATGATTTCTGCAAGTCCTTGGTCCCTGACGCTGAACCCTATGGACTGCTTTCACCCTTGCCCTCCTCCCCTGGATCTTGTCTGTGGCCTTCTTCACCACCTGCTTCTGTATCATTGCATCACTGCCTGGGAACCCACAGAGCCACCATTCTGAGCTCTAACAGGCTGAGAAGAGGAGTGGAAGCAAAGGTATATTTAGCATTCTAAGTTGAAATATTGAATACCTCTTTCCCCAACGTCTTTTCTAACATTTTGAATTTTACTGGGATGCTAACCACATCTGGATTAGATAGTAGCAGACATGATGTATTCAGAATTTACCGGATACCGGGCACATTTCTAACACTCTTACATGAATTATCTGTGAACCTCACCATTTTTGGAAGTAAGCATCATTACCTCCCCAGTAAAGATGAAGAAACGGAGTCACATTCATAACTCCTTTCTTTCTTCACTCAAATAAAACTTCCAGCTGATTCAGGACTGTGGACAGCCCAGCATGGCAAGGCCTCTGTTTTCTTTTGTTTCAGGAAGATGAACACAGTGAGAGTGCTGCTGCCCGGTGCACACCATACAGGGTCAGGCTGCTTCCACCACAGGCTGGCAGATTGTCTTACAAAATGATTCTCAAACAGCTCAAAAGAAACTGAGCACTTTAAAATGCCTGGCCATTCCTCTACAACAGTGGTCCTCAACCTTCCTAATGCTGTGACCCTTTAATGCAGTTCCTCATGTTGTGGTGACCCCCAACCATAAAATTATTTTTGGTGCTGCCTCATAACTAATTTTTGTACTGTTATGAATCATAATTTAAAGATCTGTGCTTTCTGATGGTCTTAGGCGATCCCTGTGAAAGGGTCATTTGAGCCCCCAAATGGGCCGTGGCCCACAGATTGAGAACTGCTGCTTTATAAGGACCAAGGCATTAGAACTAGTTAGTGACTTTATGAAAAACAATGCTAGAGACTCCCTTCCTTCCTTCCTTCCTTCCTTCCTTCCTTCCTTCCTTCCTTCCTTCCTTCCTTCCTTTCTTGTTGTGGAATATTAGTTTAAGATGTGTTATATTCATTTCTGCTGTGGAATATTAGCTTAATGATGCAAAGATGTGCTTAATTCTTTTATGTTGCATTTGTTTAACTCTGTGAAGTTGTGTTACTTTGCCTGCTTAAAATACCTGAATGGTCTAATAAAGAGCTGAATGGCCTATAACTATGCAGGAGAGAGAAATAGGAGGGGCTGGCATGCAGAGAGAATAACTAAGAGAAGAAATCTAGGGAAGGAAGTGAGGAGTAAGAAAAGGAGACGAGGATGACAAGGTCCAGCCACCAGCCACACAGCCAGCCACAGAGTAAGAAGGAAAGAAAGATAAAAAGTGCAGAGGCTAAATGTAGTTAAAGAGAAATGGGATAATTTAAGTTAGAAAAGCTGACTAGAAACAAGCCAAACTAAGGCCAGGCATCATAAGTAAGAATAAGTCTCCATGTATTTATCTGGGAGCTGGGTGGCAGGCCCTCGAAGAGCGAAAAGAAAACAACTAGGTTTCCTTTCATTTTCTTCTCCCCCTCTTCTTCTTTTGCAATGTGTAGTTCCTTCTGGGGCTGTGTTTTGTGAAAGAAATGTGAACGCTGTGCAGAAAGAGGAAAGGCTCTTATACAGTACTGTTGGAGTATGCTATGACCAAATCTGTCAGGACCACACACTTGCATGGAGGCCACCTGTATACAAAAGTATGTTCTCAAGCACGTCTACACAGAAGTGTGTGCTCTACCTCTGACTGATGCCACTCCCGTTGTTAACACTACACCGTGGATAGTATTTCAAAGCAGCTAATGTTACCCTCTTCTTTCTGTCTTTAAAAGCTTCCTTCTTGTCTCAACCTCTTTGAATATTCCTGTATTTCCTCTTGTAGCTACATTCCCATTGTGGGCTATATTGTTATAAAATGAAAAATGAGCATTTAGAGAAGATCTCAGCTTATTGTTTTGTTTAGGTTGACATCACTGTGTTAGTCACATTTTTATTCTTTCACGGTATAAACATGAATATAGTGAATTTTAGTCATTTTTTTGCTCCTATTGCCTTCTCATCCCCATCCTTTCTTGTTGAAACCCTTCTTTCCAAGAGGTCACCCTTCTACTCTCATGTCTTCTTTATGTGTGTGTTCCACTGCATTTAGTTAGAGTTGTTTGCATGGGCTCGAGTGGGAGGTTATTTACTGAAGCATGAACAATGGGAGAAAATAACACTCTTCTCCTATAGGCATTAATGGCTAACACACTTCAGAGCTAAATTTTATATCCAGTATTTTTTTTTTACAGAAGTGATGTACTGACCCAGGAAATATTCTTGACATGATGCATACAGATGTGGATTCATCATAATAGCAATTTCAGTTAAAAATGCATTTTAGAAGAATCACAATTTATTTATTCATGTTCCACAAATACTTATTGAGTTATTAGCATATGCCAAGAACTAGAACACCTGTGGTTCACAGGTGCAGTCTCAGGGATACCTCACCATGCTTAGAGATAATCTTTATCACTGGTGCTAGGAAGCTGTTGCTGGCATCTAGAGGTTAAGGGTGATGCCAACCATCCAGAAGCTCAGAAGACGGCCTTCCACAGTGCGGAATCATGCAGGCCAAAATGTTAACAGTGCCAGGATTAAAATAAAACCAACAACAAGTGGTGATATTTTGTCTATGGCTCTAACAAATAAAGCTTGCCTGAAGAGCAGAGGGTGGATCTAGCCACTAGTTAACCATAGAGGTCTGGAGGTCTGTACAGACAGACAGGAAGTGATATAGCTGGGCAGAAGGAAGAGACAGGAGCTCAGCCCTTTTTCAGCTGAGGGGTTAGCAAGGTCAGAGTTGGCTGTGGCTTGCTCCTTTGTCTCGTTGATCTTTCAGCATTTACCCTGATGTCTGGCTCCAGGTTTTTATTATTAAGACCAATTAGAACTGGTGCAACAACAACCTAATTAGAGGAATGAAAATTAATTGCATGGATTCTGTGTGGACAGGAGATGCACAAGAGAAACACCTGCAGAGCCTAGAGAGGCTGGCTCCACAGGTGTGGTCTGTCATCACAGGCATATGGTGGTTTCCTCCAGGCTGTCCAGGCATATTCACTGTGGTTATTTCTCATGAAATTCACAACTGTACTTTAGAGGGTGCAGTTTAGTTTTATCAAATTTTTCTTTATGCCCCTGTCTTATTCATTATTGGACTGCTTAGGCCTCTCTCCAAACAGATAGTAATACATTTTGTGACCCTCACAAGATGGAAATTATGCCATTTCCCTAGAACTCTACTTAAACTCTCTAAACATTTAGAAACAAGTATGTATATTTGAATTAAATCAAGAGAGATTTTAATGGTAAATAAAGAAAAAAAAAGTCATTCCACGTAAATATGACCCTGTCCTCAACTGTGCAGGACTCACTGAGCAAGCTTGCAGAGCAAGATCCAGAGCTCCACTGTGGAAAACACAAAATGTAGCTCTCAATAATGATGAAAAGTGAGCTGCTCCCTCTAGAAATATCAACAGAGCTTTACAAGAACATGAGATAAAAGACACGACCGCTAATTACGGAAGAATTCTATGAAAGGTCATGATGACCCCTCAAAGATTTCATTATCTTCTATTTTACAGCTTAATAAGACAACATAAACTACTGGAAATATTTTCAGACAATAAAATAATAAAGAGGTTACAGTAACAGCCTTTACATGTCAAAATTATTAACCACAATTATGTGTCATGGCCTAAATTTCATTACCAACTTGAATAGATACAAAATATAAAATCACACAGAAAACAAACATCTGGATATGTCTGTGAGGGTATTTCCAGAAAGGTTTAACAGTGAAGGGAAGACTCACCTCAGTATGGCTGACATCATCCTATATATATAGACTATGATCCCAGACTGAATAGGAGGGAAAAAGATGAAGCCCCTGTGTAGTAGCATTTTTTTCTGCCTGATTCCTGACTGTGGACACAATGTGAGCAGGGGCCTCAGTCTCTCTGCTTCCTGACTGTGGACACCATGTGAGCAGCCCCCCCCCCCAGTCTCTCTGCTTCCTGACTGTGGATACCATGTGAGCAATCACCTCAGTCTCTCTGCTTCCTGACTGGACACCATGTGAGCAACTACCTTTCTCTCCCACCACCATGCTTTTCCCACAACTGTACCCTAAACCTGTGAGGCACAATTCCTTCCTTAACCTACTTTAGTATTCTATTTTGTTATGACAAGAAAAGCAGTTACCTTCTTACCCAACGCATAAAACACACACACTATCTGAAAATAAAAATACAGAAATCTAAAGCAAATAAGCAATTTTTACCCTTCAAATTTAAATTTTGTTGTTTAAGTTTCATCTGATAAACTCTATAAAAGAACCCGAGTTACTTAATCAATTAAGACAGTGATTTCTCATAAGATCTATAGTTATTTATCACATAATTTCTATTAGCTAAGCATTTCTTAGAAACAATTGAAACTGTCTTCAAAAAACATAGTCACTTTTTTTTTCCAGATAAAGGTTTAAAACAAACAGACTCATAATCACTATCTGATAGGAAAGGAATAGAGTTATGAAAATCAGATTGTTAAATTTTACTTAGAGATAACAGTATGCTTTAAAATATCAGGAAAATTATTTCCCTTAATTTTTATTTCATTGATATTTTATACTACACTATAGCATGCCATGAAAGTTTTCATATTTAGAAACCAATTATGATGAAAAATAAAGAGAAGGGTAACATTAAAATCAGGCAGAATCTCTCCACTTGGGCGCAAGTACAGAGATCTCCTCCTGGCGGTAAGTATCTTTTTTAATCTGGACACAGTAGTGAAATGGTAGAGAGAGAGAAGGAGGAAATGTTTCCCTTTTGGTTTAAGGCCCACTCCACAAAATGGAGCTCATGCCTGGTGTTATAACCAGGCCCTAGAACCTGTGGCTAGCCAGACAGTTTCTAGGCCCTAGGGGAGAACCTCAGAGCCTGTGGGTAGACAGGTCCTAGGCCTAGGGGAGAACCTCAGAGCCTGTGGCTAGACAGGTCCTAAGTCCTAGGGGAGAATCTCAGAGCCTGGCTAGACAGGTCCTATGTCCTAGGGGAGAATCTCAGAGCCTGGCTAGACAGGTCCTAGGTCCTAGGGGAGAACCCCAGAGCCTGACTAGACAGGTCTTAGGCCCTAGGGGAGAACCTCAGAGCCTGTGGCTAAAGAGGTCCTAGGCCTAGGTGAGAACCTCAGAGCCTGACTAGACAGGTCTTAGGCCCTAGGGGAGAACCTCAGAGCCTGTGGGTAGACAGGTCCTAGGCCTAGGGGAGAACCTCAGAGCCTGTGGCTAGACAGGTCCTAGGCCTAGGGGAGAACCTCTAAACAGACAAAGTAAACTGACGACAAATGATTTGATGCTACCCATAGATTCATTTGTCTCAGCCCTCATTGGAGAAGTCTCTTTCTGTAGTGCTGATCAGTAGAGGTCCCAGACAGGTCAAGAGGCAGAGAACAAAGCCGGGAGTACTCAGCCTTAGCAGGACATCTCCAGCACACTCCCTCCCACCAGGTCACTGGTGACTGTGGTCATGTCCACCATTTGGGAATCGCTGAGGAGCTTGATTAGGAGGAATACAAGCTCTCCACAATTCCTTCCTTCCAGATGTGTCTAACCTCGATGGTACATTTTCCACCCAAGAAATCCATTTCTCAAGCAGCTTTAGGTAACAGGGTTGTGAGGAACACAAACCTTTATTTCGGAATGAAATGTAAAGAAGTAGGTTAAAACAGAAAACAAAAGGAAAGATCTATAGAAACACAGAAATTACCACGGGAATAAAAATCAGCATCTTACTGATGGCTCTGTGGCTCACGCCTTTAAACAGCCACCAAAAGGAAATTCTGGCACAAATTCTGATTCCTCACTGACAGTAAAGCTTCTGTCCTGATGAAATGAACTCCCCCCGGTAGTCCAAATGCAATCTTTGTAAAGGATGCAGGGTAAACTTAAAAATGAAACATGACAATTCTGCATGAACAAAAGAATGGAAATAGATAAAAATGAATTGCAGATATGATAGATCATCAAAATAAAATGGCCTCGTGCGTGGCTTTAACATGAAAAGCACCAGTAGAATGGATGGTGCTATATTAACCTGAGCAATTTCACATCACCAGGATAGACTGAAGGGAATTCACGACAGGATTCCCCCCCCCCCCCCGCAAAGTGTAGCTTTGCAACCTAATGTGAAAGCAGAGCCCGGTTTCTCGCTAATCACACAAAATTGGAGCACAATTTTCCTATATCTGAGCTACACTAACTGAGAGCATTCTCAACCCTTTAGCACACAGATATGGACTAAAGCAGCCAGGACCAAAGGGAGGTCATTCCATAAGCAACATTGCAGTGCTTCTAAGAGACAACTTTTCTAGGTCCTTTGTCCTTATTAAGACAGAAGGTTTTTTTTTAACTGAAATTTATGAAAAGGGATGTTAAAATCTGCAGCTAGAAAGTCTTGCTTTCCTGCCTTTGTCTGTGTTGTTTTGTTCTCGTGTGCTCTGAGGTCATCAGCTGAAGCAGACCATGTTCTGTCCTGAGCCACAGAAGTGCAGCCTCATTTTCCAGTGCTTACCCCAGTTTGTGCCGTTCATTTTAAAGAGGCACTGTGAGCCCTCAGCCTGCGTTCAGGGGACGTGCACCAACATCAGGGCATGCAGGGGATGAGGTGAGAGCGCGACACACACTTCGGCAACGACTACGTCATTTTACGGTGCCTGAGCAAGAGTGAGGTTTGCTCACAGCCTCGCCCATTCCTGGCATCATCGGCCCTTGTAAGACAGCCATTTCAGTAGAAATGAAACAAAATTTCTTTTCGCTTATAGCTTAACTTTCCCAAAGCCTAAAAGAGCTAAATATATTTCTTTTTATTTTTTTAAATATTTATTTATTTATTATGTATACAATATTCTGTGTGTATGTCTGCAGGCCGGAAGAGGGCACCAGACCTCATTATGGATGGTTGTGAGCCACCATGTGGTTGCCGGGAATTGAACTCAGGACCTTTGGAAGAGCAGGCAATGCTCTTAACCACTGAGCCATCTCTCCAGCCCCAGTCAAACTCCCCACCTGGCACTGTCCCCGGAGCGGGTCGCGCCCGCCCGCAAGAGCTAAATATATTTCTTATAAATGCTTTTGTAAAATGATCATTAGGAGAGAATTTTATTATCCCTACTAGTTGAAAATATTTAAAGCACGGGAATTGAATTTTAGCACATATTTTCATGGTTCCCTCCTCCCCAATGCACTCTTTCATTCTAGTAAATGCAACCATAGTCTGAGAACGTTTTGTTTCAGCAAATTTATCTTAACATTTCAACAAACTAGTATTTTGGAACAAACCCCAGCCAGACAAATGTATGCTCACACGGAACGTCAGACACATGCTCACACACAACGTCAGATGCGTGCTCACAAAGAACGTCAGATGGGGGCTCACACAGAATGTTGGATTCGTGCTCACTCATAACGTCAGATACGTACTAACACAGAACGTCAGATACATACTAACACAGAACGTCAGAAACGTGCTCACTCAAAACGTCAGACACGTAGTCACACAGAACGTCAGATACGTGCTCACTCAAAACGTCAGACACGTGTTCACACAGAACGTCAGATACGTGATCACACAGAACGTCAGATGCGTGCTCACACAGAATGTCAGACACATGCTCACACAGAACATCAGATACGTGCTCACATATAATGTCAGACACGTGCTCACATAGAATGTCATACTCTTTCCTTCTAATGTTGTTGACTTCCTTTGTCAGTGTAAGGCTGGACTCCAAAAAGAAGTCATTGAAATCAAGTCCCTTTAAAATATTACACAAGATTCTTGCCTTAGAAAATGATAGCATAAGAATTCATGGATGCAGTATCTAGTAAGCTAAACACCAATATAAAACAAAGAGGTGAAGAATTATTTAACAGAGGACAAAACTGTATGCAGACCATGTGATATTTTCAAATACTCCAAGCCTGTGCTGTAGAAGCTGCATTTCATGTAAGGACAGGGGTTTACTTCCTCTGCTGTGTCCCCCAACACAAGACAGAGGCCCTAATACTATTGAGCAGGCTAACAACACTCTCATCCAGGATTGTTAAGTATGGAGCACAATGCCAGAAGGGACAAGCTGAGAATAGAAGCTAGTTCCTTGGTCCAGAGCGGATCAGAGATTTTGCCCACAGGTGCCCATGAGAACACATGGCTGAACAGTCTTCCCCATTGTTCCTTACATTATTTGGAAGAGAGTAAGAAGTTCAAATCTAAAAAAGCTTCTGAAAACAGTGGAAATTCTGGTAGTTGCAAGGCGCTGTGATGAGAGCAGCGGGCAACTGTAGCTACTGACCTCCACTTACTGTCTACTGATTCCTCTAAAGATTTCAGCAATGCCCTGGAGCAACAACCGCTTCACAGTTTGATCAGCTAAGAGCAGGTTTGCTGTTTTAAGGAAAGAGGATCAACGTCTACTGGGGTTCTCAAAGACTGTTTGGTGTAGTGCTGAAGCAGATTGGCTTATAGAAAAATCAAAGAAAGATAAAGTTAGGGCTGGAGAGAAGCTCAGTTGGTAAAGGGCTTGCCTGACAAGCAAATGACCCGAGTCTGGTTCCCAGAACCTGTGTACAAGTAGCTGAGGTAGCACTCATGTGCAATCCTAGCACTGGGGAGGGAGAACCAGCAAGATCTCCAGGACTTGCTGACTTTAGCTTAGCTGGTGCCTCCCAGATTCATGAGAGACCATGTCTCAACACAAAAGGTAGACAGAGCCTAAGAGATACCACCTGATGTCTCTGGCCTCCACAAATCCACACAGTGACATGCACACACTCACATATATATGTGAGTACCCCCCAACCCTACAAGGTAGACACAAGTCCCTGGTGAAAAGCACTATCACTGTGTACCACTGTGGCTGTACCAAGTCTATGCCCTCTAAGGAATAGCATGAGAGGTTTTATGGTATAGGGGAAATTCATTTTATTAAAATAGTGTAGTTGCATTTACTGAATAAACAAGTCCAAATAGTAAGTCCTCCAAGGGAATAGCATTTAGAATTCCTACAACAGGATTACCCAAAATGTCTAGTTTTCAATAATAAAATTATGAGACAAAGGAAGAAATAAGAAAATGCTATGTTCTAGCCATGGAAAAAAGAGGCGGCAGGAACTGCATGTGAAAGGCCATGTGCCTAGCAGACAGAATGAAAATGGTGTTTAAATCCTAAGGAAACCATCCTTAAAGTAAGAGAGGTTTGATGCTATTGCCAAATAGAGAATATGGGAATAGAGGATACAGAATTAATTTAAAATTTTTTTTATTATAATCACATCATTTTCTCCTTCCCTTTCCTCCCCTCTTTCATCCAATGTTCCCTAGCCTGTTTCCTTTCTTTAAAATTCATGGCCTCTTTTCTGTAATCATTGTTTTGTGAGTGTGTATGTGAATTCCTACACACACACACACACACACACACACACACTTGCTCAATGCATATTACAGAGTCTCCTCAGCCATCACTTTACTAGAGCAGCACATTCCCTAGCTGCATTCTAAGTATTTGTTCTTCGATCCACAGGTGAGTGGAGTCCTCTCTCTCATCAAGGAAATTTCTTTTGCAGCAGATAGAGACCATCAAGGAAAACCCCAACCACTCAGGGCAGACTTGTCGAGTGCAGTCCCAGTGGGCATATCTGCAGTATAATTCCTGCACCGGACACTCAGCTATCATTGCAGAAGTGAGAGCAGAAACACTAAGAAACAGAGGAACCTGGAGTTCGCTGTGAGATTGTATCTCCTGCAAATGTCAGAAACCACATGCCGTGAGTTTCACCAACATGTTACCAAACACCTGCACAACGACATGCTGATGTGGAAGAGGAAACACTCATGAAGCTTCGTCCCTAGATGAAGAACTACAGGCAGCTGAGAGACACTGAGAGCAGGAGAAACCATCTTCCTTGGGTAGAGAGCTGAGGAGAGTTGGTTATCTAGAACCAAATGGTCAGTCAATAAAGAGAATTTTTTAAAAAGACCAAATGAAAATTTCATAGTTGAAAAGTAGAGTAGAAAGACACACACAACACGTGTTGTACGGAAACAACATGAAATCTGAAGAGAGATTAGCAGAGGTGAGGAAAGACGAAAAGCAGGCTCTGGCTGGAATTAAGTCCACCGTCTCTGCCTTCCTAGCTGGATTCTCTTGTTTCACTCCCTTTCCCCAGCTGCTATCTAAATCTGATTGAATGTTTTACCTTGTTTGGTGCTATCCTACCAACTGTATGTCTGTTTTTACGGTTTGAGTACGGGGCAGGACTCACAGCATGTTCACAGTCTCCTTTCAAGTGGTACGCTGTTACACACAACATACATATTTCAAGTGGTACGCGGTTACACACAACACACATATTTCAAGTGGTACGCTGTTACACACAACACACAACACACAACACACATATTTCAAGTGGTACGCTGTTACACACAACACACAACACACATATCTCAAACCTCCTTCCCTCCCCCTCTGCTGCTGCTGTCATGCATTTTAATTCTCCCTTATGTGGATAACCTAGCAATATACATTTATAACCATGCTTTTAGGAAGTAATTTTCCTGAAACAGGCTATAAAATAAAAGTCAATGTTATATTCACCCTCATATTTCTCTAGGTCTGAATTTTTACCTGGAACCATATTCTTGCAATGTAAAATGATGTTTTTGACATTTAAAAAAAATTTGTTACATCTATCTACCTTTCTATCTCTCTATCAATCTATATTCTACCTACCTACCTACCTATCATTTATCTATCATCCACCTGTGTGTGTGTATATGTGTAATGTGAATTTGTGTGCACGTGTATGTGCACCGTGGTGTGTTTGGAGTTCAGAGAACAGTTTGAGGGGGTGAATTCTCTTCTTTTACTAAGTGGTAGGTCTGGAATTTGAACTCAGGCCATCAAGCTTGGCAGCAGGCACTTTTATCTACGAAGCCATCTCACTAACCTGTTTTTATGTTTCTTTACATTTATTTTATTACCAGTCTTAAAATTTGCTTGACTTAATGTTTTATTGCTATGAAGAGACATCATGACCACAGCAACTCTTACAAAGGAAAACATTTAACTGGGGCTGGCTTATAGTTCAGAGGTTTAGTCCATTATCAGCATGGTTGGAAGCATGAAGGCATGAAGCAGACATGGTGCTGGAGAAGCAGCAGGAAGAGACTGACACTGGGCAAAACTTGAGCATCTAAAACCTCAAAGCCTACTTCCAATGACATACTTTCTCCAACATGGCGACACGTACTCCAACAGGGCCACCCCTCCTAATAATGCTACTCCTTATGGGCCTGTAGGGGCCACTTTTATTCAAACCACAACAATGCCTATTTCTGTTTTACCTTAATTCATGAATATTTTCACTGTTCTAAGATGACATCCCTTTACTTTGAATGCTTCACACATGTCATTCCGTGGCATCTTAGGAAATGTCAGGGGCCACGTTAATCTGCGACACCTCTGTGAAGAAAAGCATCCTTTTCTGCTCTGCTCATGATTTTACTCATTACCAGATTTTGGCATTTTGGTTTTGATGACTCTTAGCATAATTTTCTTAGTTTACTCGATCTCAGTACGGACAACTGTGACGCTCCTGTATTCGGGTCCACTCATCTTTTCTTCCACATATCTAGTCCAAAGTTAACCTCAATTGTTGTGTTTACTTTTTCAATAGAGATTGTTGTTTCAATTCTAGAGGTTCTCCTTAGTTCTTTATAGTTTCTACTTATTTTAGTATTGTTAATTTTCTTTAATTTCTTTATGTTTATAACAGCATTGCAATTCTAACTTGCTAATCCTAGTGCCTCTGTCTACTGATCATATTTCCTTCTGACTGCTTCACATTTTTCCTGTGTTTTCATATATACTCATATAACTTAAAACTGGAACTGAACATTGTCAATGTTATATTACTGACTTTCTGGGTTTTATTTCTTACATGAATGAACACTGAATTTTATTCTGGAAAGCAGCTAATTAACTTATAGATTAATTAAAGCCTTCCAGGAAGTTCTTATTTAAGATTTTAAGACTACCTTATCCTTCCCTCTAATGGACAACTTTCTGGGGTCCCTAGCAAGTGCTTCAGGTACAGCCGGTCAGAACTTGGGCACCTCACCATGCAGCAAACCCGCCCTGTGCAGACTGCGACCTTACAGCAGTTCCTCCTCTGGTTTGTTCTCTGTGCACATCTGCACACTGTATTCTACACACATTTAGCGTGGCTTCCAAACACCTTCTTACATGGGTTTATGCACAGATATCCTTTCTGGAGGCAGTTTCTGCACAGTTTCCCCTTCTCTTTGCTCTCTGACCAACCTTTGCAGTTAGGCCGAACGTTTCTGATCTCCGCGTTCACTGCTTTTCTAGGCACTCTACTCAGATGCCTGACAGCAACAACTTCAGGGAGGAGAGATCCAAGTTGGCTCAGGGCTGAGAGGGCATATTCATTCAGAAAGGAAGGCATGGAGTGTGGCATGGCTTCTCACACAGCACCACAGAAGCTAGTGATCTGGGGATGTGGGCTAAGCTGCGATCCCAAAGGTTCCCTGACCACCGCCTGACCTAGTGGCTTGTATCTGCAGCTAAGCCCTACTTATTAACAGTTCCCCAGCTTCCCTGTGCAGTTCTGTCCGGTAGAGAGCAGGTCCACACAGGGGAGTTGATGGGGGCCTGTGGTGTAGGACTTGCCTCGGAGAAAGAAGAGAAGTGATGATAATGCTCGACATTTCCCACTGTTTGGCAAATGCTTTGATTTTCCCAGTTTTGCACAGTATTCTGTTTGTATATGGAAGACTGCCCGGACACAAGCACAGTCATGGCCAGAGCAGAAATCTCCACTTTCCTTGGGTAAGAAACACATGGCCATGGTGGCACACAGCTTTAATCTCAGCATTCAGAAGTTCCGCCTGCTCTACACAGTGAATTCTAGGACAGCCAGGGCTACATAATAGAGAGACCACCCTGTCTCAGAATAAACAAATAATAAAATAGCTCCCAGACTCCACTCACGGATCTTCTGCTCCATTGGTACAAGCGGCCCGTGCTGCTATAGTTCAGTGACTCTGAGGATACTCACAAAGGACAAAGCAGGTTAAACTGACAGGCCTCCCTTGTCCCTCCTTGTCAAAGGTCTTCTCTTTTATTCTCTATTAATATGTCCATTTATACTCTCCATATCACTAGCAATAAATTTTTTTTTGCTATAAATCCTTTCCCCACCACCACACTGATGATCTCTAACGTAAGTTCATCCAGCTCCCTCCTGAGCACTGAGAAGCTGCCATCATGACCAATTCAGCAAACAGATGAATAACTTAGACTCAAGTTCTGTAAGGGCAACCATGCATATGCACACATGTGCAGCGGCAGGTCAGCCTTTTCTATGATATAGAAGTGTCACGTGTTTTGATAAAATGTATTAATATATTGAATTCTAAATGCCAAAAGGTGATAAAACAATTATAAAACAGACACCATCTAAAAGGCATTTCCTATTTTATTATTAATTAATTTTTGTCATTTATTTTATATCTCTATCGCAGTTTTTCCTCCTTCCTTTCCTCTTGCTCCCTCTCTCCCAAACTCCCTCCCCTTTATCCTCCCCCATCCACTCCTCCTCTGTCACCATTCAAAAGGAGGCAGGCCTCCCATGGGCATGGCACATGAAGTTGAGGCAGGACTAAGCTCCTCCCCCTGCATCAAGACATTTCCTAATATGCACTCATGTACCACATGTAGTGGTGTGCATCATGTGTCATTTCTAGCATGTAACCAGTGCTTTAGGTGTACTATTGACAACTGATCTCTTTGGAATGTACTTTGGAAACTCCAACCACTAAATCCAAAAGGAGAACAGTTCTCTCATCTAGGATGTTTACAGTTCTTGGGGGAACACCATCACACATTGGGTCTTCATAACTAAAACCTATGACAAAGGAAAACAATGTATCAGCTGGAATGCTTTGGTGCACATAAAGTCTATTAATCTATCAATTAGCATCACAGTCCCCGAGGCACCAGGAGCTGGCACTCCCGTGCAAGCAACAGTGATGCTGGCAAGCTCTGACTCGTACACTCAGCAAGAAGAACAAGTGAGACTTACATATATTATTGATGCATTTCTAGGACAAGCAGCATAAAGGAGGACACTTAGGCTGTTTTCCCATCTTGCTCTTTAAACAAAACCTTAAATGAAATGACTTCAGGTAATTGCTGTCTATTCTCTTGCAGGCACACAAAATAGCAGCCTTTTAGAGGCCAGCTGGGATGGGTTTTCAGCCCCAGGAGCTTGAAAGGAATCATGCTGTGAGTCTGCTGCTCTGCTGCAGTTGTGAGCTGCCAACCAGAAGAGGGAACAAAGCTGGGCTATCAGAGGAGGGCAGGAGCCAGCTTCCATGCTGCCCGGCTTCCTCTCATCCAGAGGAAAGAGAGCCCTGGCTTGTCACCCCTTCTAGCCACATAACATTAGTCTGTTAATACGGAACAAATTGAAAATCCTTCTCTGCGTTCTCTTCATCATCCTGTAGTTTCCCCCCTCAAGACAGACCTTACATTACTCTCCAGATGTAAGTATAAGAAAAAACAGAATAACCAAGAATGCCTGACACATGGCTTACGAAGACCATTTCAGTGATCTACAGTGAACATTTGAGAGGCTTTGTAACTATTTACTGAAATTTTCTTTGTGTGCTTTCAAATAGCACCTGTAATTGCCAGTCTTTGATTTCCTGAAAGGGATATAATTTCAAAGAGAAAAATGGCTGTAATTGGAAGGCCATGAGAGAAAGCAGTGCCACTATTACAAATGAACAAGCCAGGGTGGACCGAGATGAAGACCAGAACAGCTTCTGCAGCAGCGCCATCGAGGGAGCAATTACTATAGAAGAGCACGCGGAGAGAAAGGCTCTTTTAACCGAAGGATGTCCCTCTCTGTAATTTGGCTATTATGGCTGAAGCACACTAAGCAATTGGCTCCTGAGTCTGCGTTTCCCTCTGTAGTTAAGATGTGACTGTTCATTCAGCCAAGGAGGGGGAAATTAGGGTAACATCTCAAGTCTTTCTTTGTGCTCAGCAGCAGCAGAGACGGATTTAAGTCGCTATGACGCTGCTGTTTGCTGTTCTGGTTTGGATGATGAGCATATTCAGGAACCTAACCTGACTTTCACCTCCTCGGTCCCCCACCACTCTGACCTTTATACAGACCTCAACAGGAGACACGAGGGGTTAAGGAAGTTCAAAATCAAAAATAGTGCCCATATCTTACTAAACAGGCCAGACAAAAGTAAGATACCATATAGCGAGGCATGATGGAACAAACATAGCCACCTGTCTTTCCTTTATATGTGCATCATCACAAACAATCAAATATACTGTGCAATACAAACCTCCACAGGTGTCCCTGAAACAAGACAAAACAGGAGCCACAGCCTACCCTGATGCCCCTCTCTTTTGTCTACGCAAAATCAGGAAGCAACAAAGGCTTTCACTAGCTGGGGAACCTTTTGACTCAAAATAAACTTCCGGAGCAGTCAAATGGAAACAATGCCTAAAAGGAGTCTCAAGCATAGTCCATGCTCAGACATTTACGGAGTAACAAAATGGAGGAAAATTCAGGAAAGAGCGACACAGTTGAAAATGATAATTCAAAAAAAAGGAACAGTGAAAATATAGATGGTCTTAAGCAAAACATGGAGAATTCCCACCCCAACAATGTCAATTCTGGATTGAGTCGTAAGTCACCACGGTGTGAAGCCACTGTGGGCACTTGTGTAAGCTGGCATGGCCTTCCCCACCTGGCAGGCTGATGGATCCTGCAGACTGTCACTCACAGCTCACATCCAACCTCTCCAACACACACCTTCTGCAGTGGGACTCACATTTAAGCTGAGTGCTGTCAGCATGGCTGTTTGGATAACATCAGCCCCTCTTTTTCCAGTCTTTGGATACATTCTTGCAACATAATTTATTGGGCTTTGTTATGATAAGAGGTATAATTAGCAGCCATTTTGTAGCACCGAGGATTGATGCCCCGGCCAATTCTCTATAAAGTGCCTTTAAGCAGCACCTGTGCTGTTCACATTTATAAATCAGGCAATTGTACTTCCAGCCACTTCTGTGTATACGCAATTAGTATAATTTACATATTCAAATTATAATTATATATCCAGTTTACTAACTTCTTGCTTTCTTTATGCCCACCCCAACTTTGTTAGTTCAGCTAGATCAGATTCTTGAAATTTGTATTAATGTCTTGTTATTGTAATAAAATACCCAACGCAAAGCAGCTTCAGGGAGGAGGGACTTGTTTGGGCTCACAATTAAGGGCACGTGCTGAAGGAGAAGTCCTGGTGCAGGAGCTGAGGCAGCTGGTCACATTGCATCTCCAGCAGGAAGAGAGTGGAGGGATGCTGGTGTTCCCTGGATGCTTCCCTCTTAATTCATTCTGGGACCCCAGTTTATGGATGGTGCCAGCCAGGCTGGGGGCAGGGCTTTCCTCCATTACTTGTCTCTGGAAAATACCCTCACAGACACCTACAGCAGTATTTTCCAGGACCCCAAATTCAGTCAAATTGACAATAAAGCATAATCATCATGCTATTTTATCAAATGACATTATTATTTTCTCTCAGGCTACTAGGGAAATGCTCAATATTTCCACTGGTAGCAAAGCATATAAGCAAAGTTCAGAGAACCCTCAAAGTCCTTATTGATCCATTATGTCAGAACGGCACTCCATCAGTTTTTTTTTTAATCATTTAAGCGAATCATTTGCCTCTTCTCTAACAACAACAAACCATCACCACCAAAAAAAAAAAAAAAAAAAAAAAAAAAAAAAAAAAAAAAAAAAAAAAAAAAAAAAAAAAAAAAAAAAAAAAAACCTCCAAAATACACTTAACTATTACCAGGAGTTTTCAGTCCAATTCAAATAAACCCAAATTTCAAGGTTTATACTAAAAAAAAAATCATTGTTATTAGAATAGAAAAATGACAGGCCAAATGGGAAGAACTGATCTTATTTAATACTTTCTGACTCTTGGCAAAATGTCATTGTTGGTTCCCTTGCCCATACAGACACATATCAGCCATAGATCCCAGATCTCTATTTCACTGCTAATTTGTTTATAAAGCTCAACACACACTACTGGAAGTATTTGATGGGTATACAAAATTGCATTCAAGACGTACAGACTCACACAGAATAACAGCTCAAATATATAAATGCAAAACTGAAGTAAAAACTCCAAAATCCTTCACTAATGTAAGGCAGAAATATTTAGGCTCATAATTGGTATTCTACTACTTGGATAATTAAATGTAGATGAATAAGAGTTTAGCTTTGTTTAGTATGTAATTTAAAGTAAGAATATAAAGTTACCTTATAATTGCAAAATGTAAAGTGGTTTTTAAATAAAATTTCTAATACTAAGGAGCAATGATCTCAATTTTATAAATGTCATATAACAGAATACACAGTTTCAGAATCTGAACAGTTTTTTTGAAACATTATTTTATATTTTGAAGGTTCTATAATATAATTAAAGGTTACAGGTGAAAGACAGATTAATTTCCTCCTACTCATGAATATCTATTTAAATGCTAATAAAGGAATAAAAACAAAGTTTAAGATCCAAAAAAAAAAAAAAAAAACATAAAATGGGAGAGCAATGGGCCAGAGATCCCAACTCTTACAATATGGAAGCACATCTGCACATCCGGACGGGTGGAGCGAAGCAGAGCAAGCTACAAACTGAAAGGTTTGCTCTGGTTTCTTAGTGCTCCCCAGAACAGACTGCCAGGGTGGAGATGCAGACAGCAAGAGTCAGAAAACAGGGATTATCTGCCATCATCCAATCATAAGATTGGACACCCTCACATTCAACACACAGAGTATCAGAGCCCTGGAGCCTGCCTGGTGTGCCTCATACTCACAGGGAAGAGACTGGGTCTTCAGTTCCCTTAGAAACAATTAGAAGAAATCCAGACATCAGTAGAGGAACTAATGCAAGTGACACATGTACTATTCCAGGATAGGCAATGTGGGGAAGTAAACTTGGACAGAGGAGGTCAAGGATCAGGAGATAAGCTCCAGCCAGGTAAAGAGCAGAGAAATGTAAGAGCCCAGACACAGGTAGATCTTCAGATAGGGCAGGAGTACACAGGCTCTCAAGGTTAAATGGACAGACTTGTCAATATTAAAACGGCACCATTGAGACAAAGAGGCTCGGCTAGTTTTCTAGGAATCTAGAATCACAAAGTATCAAGAGCATGGAGCTGAACTGGACAGTGGTCCCAGTATGCTGGATCTACCCTTTGCCATTATATTACCAGCTTTTCTTCATTGTTGTTCATGTGTCTGTGTTTTGTTTTAGTTTTTATTTTAAAGACAGTCTGTGTTACACTGTTTCTTTTCTTTATAAATTACTAATCTATAGGATTTTTTTATTATAACAGCACAAATAAAGACAAGCTACTCCATGAAAACAAATAGATATTCACAAGAAACAATCAGATGCTAATACAATAACTAATACAGAAAATATCATGCTGTTACTTAGTCAAATAAAGGCTGTGTTCAGAGGAGTTGGTTCTCTCCATCCACCATGTGTGTTCCAGTTATCAAATTCAGGCCATTAGAGTTGGAAGTACCTTCACTTTCAGAGCCATTCTGGTGGCCAAAGGGGGACTTTTAAAATTCCTTATGTTTTTTGTTTGAATTAATGATTACTTGAATAATGAAAAATTGAATTCTAGTACTAGTACGTTAGGTAGGGACAGACTCTCAGCAACCTGCCTTAGGGCAGACTGTGCACTCAAGAAAGCATACTCTAGAACTTCAAAAGTGCAGAGTTCACAGCTGCCCACAGCAGTTTACTCAAAAAACCATTTGGGACAAGGTTTTCTCTCCATAAATGTAGAAATTTATTTCTATAGTTTAAGTCATTAGCTTTCAATAAAGGTTAAAGAAGAACATAGCTCTCTTTCTTTCTTTCTTTCTTTCTTTCTTTCTTTCTTTCTTTCTTTCTTTCTTTCTAGATTTATTTATTTGTTACATATACAGTGTTCTGCATGCATGTGTACTTGCAGGCCAGAAGAGGGCACCAGATCTCATCACAGATGGTGTGAGCCACCATGTGGTTGCTGGGACTTGAACTCAGGACCTCCGGAAGATCAGCCAGTGCTCTTAACCTCTGAGCCATCTCTCCAGCTCTTCTTTCTTTCTTTCTTTCTTTCTTTCTTTCTTTCTTTCTTTCTTTCTTTCTTTCTTTCTTTCTTTCTTTCTCTCTCTCTCTCTCTCTCTCTCTCTCTCTCTCTCTCTCTCTTTCTTTCTTTTTTTTTTGTTTTTTTGTTTTTTGAGACAGGGTTTCTCTGTGTAACAACCCTAGCTTTCCTGGAACTAGCTCTGTAGACCAGGCTGACCTCTGAATTCAGAGACCCACCTGCCTCTGCCTCCAAAATGCTGGGATTAAAGGCATACACCACCATCACCTAGCCAAATATTTTTTAAATGCATATTATGATGAGATTCCCTTGTAACTTGTTTTTCTGTAGGTCAAATTTGTCTTCTTTTCTTTAGTATTTTGTTGTAGACTTTTTTTTTTAAAAAAAATCTTTGGTGGTCTTTCTAGATTTTTAATTTTCTGGTGTGTCTAATATATCAATTCCCAAACTGGTCCAACACTATACTGAGGACATCAGTGGTAAGGAGCACACTACATACCGACCGGTTTTGCATGCTGCAGACTGACATCAACACAAAATCATCTCAAGACCACAACACAAATTCCCATCACTCAAATAAAGCTGAGCACTCACCTCGAGGACCAGCCATAGCTTATCTCCATTTATTTTGTCCTTCTTAAAGTAAATCCCATAGAATCTGACCACATTCGGGTGGTCAGAAAGTGTTCTTAATATGTTATATTCGGCCTCAATTTCTTCATCAATATCCTATGTTAAAATAGGTCATACAAAGGAAATAATGAGAAAACACAATGATGCTAATCAGATTATATAAGGATACTAAATAGAGAATTTTAACTTCATTAAAGCAAGGTCATAGTCATTGGTACTGTGCTTTGTAACATGTATTGAAATGTCTCATTACAATTTACCATTTTTGTACTAATTCAATGCATCTCAATCTATATTAATTGAACTGAATTTTACAAGGCTATTATTGTGTGCCACTGGAGAACTACTCTAGATGATTTCACTTGTACTTGTCTTAGTCAGGGTTTCTATTGCTGCAACAAAACACCATGACCAAAAGGCAAGCTGGGGAGGAAAGGGTTTATTTGGCTTATACTTTAGCATTGCTGTTCATCACTGAAGGAAGTCAGGACAGGAACTCAAACAAGGCAGAATCCTGGAGACAGGAGCTGATGCAGAAGCCATGGAGGGGCATGGCTTACCTGCTTGGTTTCCATAGCTCGCACAGCCCACTTTCATGTAGAACCTAAGAGAAGCAACTCAGGGATGGTACCACCCACCATTGGCTGGGCCCTCCCCCATTGATAACAACATGAGAAAATACATTACAGATGGATCTCATAGCGGCATTTTCTCAATGGAGGCTCCTTCCTCTGATGATTCTAGCTTGTGTCAAGTTGACACACAAAACCAGCCTGTACAATTCATTATTAGTGATTTGAATGCAATGAGCAAAACATTATTTTAAAACAAACAAATAAAAAGACTGGAAAGTTAGTTTTTTTGGTTCAGAACACAGTATGTTTATATAAAAAAAACATTATACAGGCAATAAATTTCTATTTAGAACACTGAAAGGGAACTAAACGATATGATATAATATAAGCCTAACTTAACTAACATCTTGTCCATTAGAAGAAGGAGGAGTTGATACCTTAGGAAAATACTGGAAGACCCCTCAGGTGTGTTTCTAGAACACCATGTCTATACGGAGCAACTTGCAGTCAATAAGAGAAAACCAGCACAGCACAAAGAAAATGTAAGCTCCAAGAAGCTAGACTAAGAGATACTCAGTGGAAAACAGAGGTCTACGCTCTACTGTCTTCCAGTCCTGTTCATGTCATCCCTTTCTTGCAGAGGATCAAATGTAAACATTTTTGATAAATACCACCAAATACTAAGGCCCCTTTATCTTAACAGTACACCCGGTCTTTACAAATGTGTGGGTGTATTGTACTTTATTCACAAGACTGGAACCTGACTTTGGTGCTCAGAACTCATGAAAATGCAGCACGGTTGTGTGCACTTGTAATCCAGCACTGGAAGATGCTCACTGGCCAGCTTATCTTGCCTAACTGGCGATCTCCCGGCCAATGTGGTCAAAGGAAATGGAAGTGTTCCCGAGAAGACGGGAGGTATTGCTCTGGCCTCCACATGCTCTCTGTCTCCCTCTCCCTCTGTCTCCTTCCCTCTCTCCCTTCCTCCCTACCCAGCTCCCCCTTCAAAAATATTTAAAGCTCTTGATTTTCAAATGCTGTAAGCCCATCATGTATGAGTAGCTATGGAAGAGGAATGATCATGCGCATTACACGCTACTTGCTTTTCTCACAGGAAAGGAGTGCGATGGCTACCTTAATTTGGGGTGCATGTTGGGGTTAGTGTTTCTTTAAACTAATTTGCTGTTGCAAATTCCCACCCTAACACCAAAAGCTAGAGGAAAGAGAAGTATTACACTTTTGGCAGAATGCAACTTGTGTCTTTTCCTTTCATGTAAATGGTAAAACTCCCAAGGGACTGAAAAAAATGCGGCAAAGCCTGGATTTTTCCCACCCTTCCCTTCGAGAGTATCAGGTTCCCTACATTAAAACAGAGCAGCCCTTCCCGGTCTTCTGATAAAAATAACATGGAATGCTGCAGTTATAATGGTTTTAGCACAAATACATTATCAAAATAGATCCACTCCTAAGATGAATAAAGAACCAGGTGGTTCTGCAGCACTCTTTCCTAGTGTAAAGGCCACTCCAAGGACTCAGAGCTGCAGGGACCTCCTTATTTTATCATTTGTATCAGGCCATCCCTCCATCATGAGTTCACGAATCTCTTAATAGAAGTGACTCTCAGTAGAATTTGGGGACTCATTCAGCTCACTTGTGTATTATGAAAGGCTTAGTTATTTCTAGGAGGCTCAGGTATTCCTGAACTGCCAACATTTGTTCTAAAAAAAGCAAGCCTGGGGGTACAGTTCAGTGTAAGGAAGAGAGATGAACAGTTCTCAAGAGAGAACATCAGGACTGAAGAGGAACCCCAGTTCTTCAATGAGGAATTTTACTCTGATAAATCAACATCATTTCTGCTATGGAAAGACTTAGGCAAATCAGAAAATTTCTTCTCTGAGGGAAATTTAATATTTTTGTTTATGAAGACTTTATTAAGAATGCCAATTTTTAAACTTATTATTAATGTTTTTGAATTTTATGCATAAGTACTGTATTATATAATTTTTACCCTTGCCTCTCCCTTCTCCAACTCCATCCACTTCTCCCTCTCAAATTCATAAATTCTTCTCTACTTATGGACTCTCTCTCTCTCTCTCTCTCTCTCTCTCTCTCTCTCTCTCTCTCTCGAGCGCGCGCACACACACACACACACACACACACACACACACACACACACCAGCCAAAACCATTTAGTATTGTTCCTATCTGTTTAGGGCTGGCCATTTGGTACCGGAGGACATGTCAGGGGACTCATCCTGGAGAAGACTGATCCTCCCTCTTAGAGGGAGAATTGCCTGCAGGTCTTCAATCTGGGTAGAGCCTTCTGAGTTGTCCATCCTCCCTTCCCCCATCCCCCTAAGCACTGGAGAAGATTGCTTCTCCCTCTCAGAAGTCAACAATTGCCTGTAGCTCCTCATCACGGGTAGAGCCTTGTCAGTTGTCCATCACCCCACCCCCCATGCCCCATCCCCTGAGCACTGACTTATCACCTGGCACCATTATGCAGTTTAACATTTTTTAAAAAAATTCTCTCCAGTTTGGCTTAAAAAAAAATGTTACCCAAAGCCCAAGTGAGTGCCAGAAAAACGGAAGTCAGATTACTATAACCAGATTTTCAGGAGAACATCTAGACCCAAAAGTCTGTACTGCTGTGACTTTTTAAAACAATAAAATGCTGTTCAGCCAATGGCTTCATTGTGTGCTTATATATTTGTCTAAGAACGTGAGACATCTTATTGCATGGACAAAACACATAAATAGGAGGAGCAACCAACAAGACCTCTGCTTCTGTTTCTGATTGCCTCTTGTTTCAGAACGACACTGCAGTGAGTGAGCCAGTGTCAAATGCTTCCCAAGTTTAATAAAGTAGAGATTTTCAAACAAGAAAGCTAGGACCTGAGGTCATACCTCAGTTGGTAAAGTGTAATCAGGAAAACCCAAGTTCACTGCCCCCGTCCCCAGACCCAGGTCAAGCACTGAAAGTGGCGGTAAGTTCCAGGCCAGTGAGAAACCCAGCCTCCAAAAACACAGTGAATGAAGGCTGAGGAATGACCACCGAGTTTGCCTTCTGGCCATCATATGCACACATACACACATGCATGCACACTTGCCTACACCTCCTGCTCCGCACACACGAACATACATACACAAACTAACAAGCAAATAAACACAATTAAAAAAAAAATCAAAGTAACTCACATGGATTGGATCCAGAATTTTCACTGCTGCTTTCTGGCCGTTTTTCTTATTCAGAACTTTAAAAACCTTCCCGTACGTTCCTTTGCCGATGGTTTCAGTGATTTCCCATGTATCCGAAGGATCAGGAAAGTTATCAAAGATGATTGTTTTCCCAGTTAACGGAAGCATCTCCAAGGTTTAAGTCACTGGAGAGAAACGGTACAGTTCCACCCCTGTCTGAGCAGAGGTGTGAGGTGGCAGGTGTAAGCTGCTGGGAAATTATCTAACACTTTCACCAGAATCATAAAAAGTGTGCAACAGCAATCAAATGTACCTCAGAGTCAGAGGAGATTTAATTTCTACCTCGTGAGTGGGCTAATGAGTTTGATAATGCTTGGGTTTCAGGACTCAATTTCTACATTTACTATTGTTTCGTATTTATTCATGAATATTTTTTGAATAAAAGTGACCATTTTTTACCACTTTGATATCCTTTCAACTAACTTCTTTGTACTTGGGGATTATAATAAAATGAATCACTTTAGAATAAACCCAAATGATAAAAAAAAATGCTTTGTAAGCGATCAGGGTCCTCTTATTGCTTTTATAGTGATGTTCTCTTTCCATCATCTAAGAGGTCCATTAAAATCAACCCATCACCTCCTTGGCCTCATCTCTCATTTCCTCCTTCCCACACCAAATGCAGCTACTCTTCACTCATCAGATTGTTTCTTTCTTTCTAAACTCCAGCCCCTGGACCATCTGTGAGGTGCCACACTTCCAAACGCGACCGCTCTGTACTCCACCGGCACTCTGCATCGCTATCTGTCGTCATTACCTTGCATCATTTTAGCTCGTGGCACCACTGTATTATTTCCAATCTATTTGTTTGAAGGAATATGACCAATCCGAACACTTATTAATGTCAAAATAAAAAGAAGACACCCTCAGCATTCCTAGTATGTTTTTTCATGATTTTTAATTATGCATACAAATGCATATTCTTGCCAATGTTAAATTTGATTAAAGCTTAGATACACATAGAACCATCTACTTATAAATATACTGACTTTCAGTCGGGGGGAAGTACCTGAGAAAATCAACTTAAAAGAGAAAAGAGTTATTTTGGCTCACGGTTTCAGAGATGTCAGTCATCATGATAGGGAGGACATGGCAAGGTGGAAATGTTCATGGTGAACAGAAACAGAGAAATGGGGTTCAAAAAGAAACCAAGGCAAGCTATATCACCCCCAAAGACATTTCCTCAATAACCTACTTCCTCCAACTAGACCCAGCTCCTACCTTCCATCATACTGTGAGTCTATCAAGGTATTAGAAACCCACTTCTTAGGTCAGAACTCATCTCTGGGAAGTCTTTGCTGATTTATCAATTCTCAAGCCATCTTAGTTCACTCGAACTGATCACAAAAATGAACTACCACAACAGATGTAGTAATGCTCCATAATATGCACATGGAATTTACTTGTTAGGCCACACTAATGACTTTCAATTTCTCCATATCACCAGTCTACGCATTCTTTATTTCTTGTAGACCTGCTGGCCCTCCTGTTTTCACTGCTTAGTCACTTAGTCCTTCTGAGAATAGACTTGATGACTTACAGAATCACAAATCTTTTCCATGTTCTTATTTCTTCCCTTTTAAAAAAAAACACACAATCTTATAGGGAAAATAATCAACTCTTGGTAATCTTTGAATCTTCTTATGTTTGTGCATTTAAATTAAAAGTTCCCCACAGCAATCTTGACCCCAGCATGACCACATGTAGAGATGGACAGTGCCTAATTTCTACTGCACTCACCTAGTGAGCATAGTCCCCTCTTCCAGGAGTCTCCTCTACAAACCACATCTTTCCCTGTCCTCTTCTCAGACTGTTCCATTTGCTGCCCACTGCCTCCTGGACCACCTCACAGTGGACGCCTTCACAACATTAATTTAAAAAATAAAATCCTTAGTGTTCTCACTAAAAATACAAACTAATCTACATCTAACGCAGCACATCCATTCTTCAACGCAGTAGCTTCTGTTTGCCATTAACTGGTTCCTTCTTACACTCTCAACTGAACCAGGCATTTCTTAAAAGGGCATTCTCAAAGTTGACATTCCCTCCTTTGTGTTACTCTTCCATGTAGGCTACATGAGCTTCCCTACCTCTACCACTTTTGTTACTGCATCCATAAATCCCAGAACAAAGGCTAGCACGTGGTAAGTAGTCAGCAAACATTAGTTAAATGAGCAAGTGTTTGCTAATCTGTTAATTCTGACAGCAGAGACCTCGTCTATCTTACTCAATTCTAAATTAAATAATGCTTAACTCTGTGCCTATCACACAGTAGATTTTAAACATAAGGTTCTTTAATGAATGAATAAATAAATAATAGTTCTTAAGAAAACCAACCTTTTTATGAAAATATGTGGGGAAAATAAGGATTATAGAGAACCAAAGGAAATATGGAAATCCGAATCATCATATCCTGATTAACTACACTAAGGGGCACATCATCTCATAAATGGATATGAATACCTGATAAAAATTACATCACTACACAAAAAAGATGTTTTTGAATGGTCCTTAGAATATTCAATCTTTATGAAATTTGTGCCTTTGATCCAAGATGCAAAGAGGTAAATCAATGATAATCATCCTCTTTAATGATTTCATAATCAGTGGCAAAGTAACTACTTACATCTCTGCTCTTGAGTCATGCAAATAAGCATTTGTGCCATGCATATAATGTAATGTTAGACAAAGAGATCAATTAGATCGTGTTAAAAGTCTAAAACGGGTTTTCAACCAGAAAAAAACAGCCATTAAATGGAATACTTGTTTCCACATAGTAATATTATTGAATACAACTATTGTTTCTCAGATAGCAACTATTAAGAAATAACTGTTGAGTTTTCAAAATACAGGCATAAAATCGAGAACACACAAATATAAACACAAAGCACGGGCAACGTCACTAAGTTCTGAGATACAAAGCTAGGTTAAAACATGTAACTATGCCATATTATGACAGGTATTTATGACATGTTAGAGTAGTCCAGGCGAATAAACAATTACTTCTAAAGTGATAAGAAAAAGATATAGAATTAACAGAGTTTGAGCTGGACACACACACAAAACGAGAATTTTGGTCAGAACATGACTTACTTTTTTTTTTATTTTGGTAATTCTTTTTTTTTTAATATTTTATTGAAAAAAAAATTTCCGCCTCC